>NC_091757.1:41956633-42224133 GCF_043380555.1 Nothobranchius furzeri
AAAACAAGAAAATTCTGAATGAAACAAAAAGTTATGTAAACTTTTTGAAATAAATTTGTGGAAAATGAGCACTTAATGGTAACGATGGTTCAACGAAATATTAGTGTGTGATGTTTTAAGAAGCTGGGCAGTGAAAAACATACATAGATTCTTGCTCATGTGTTTGCGGTTTTACACTTTCCAGTGAAGTAACCAAGCTTCTTGTAATTGCACTTTTCAACCCTGGCAACCTTGCTGCAAAAGCACAGACTTGTGTTTATTTCACACTCCTGGTTGCTGCTGGAAATTTAAATTGCATACATTCCTGTGCACCCAAAATAATTTCTTCCATAAAAGTCTACTTGGCATTAGATGTTTACAGCTGTTAAAGCGAAAGAAATGCTCAGAAATTAAATAAACATTTCTATGTAGCCATGCCATTTATCAATAGATGTGGAATTTAATTTGTTTGACGATTAATAACTTTTACGTCATTCTCTTCATACTGGGCTTCTGTCTTAGCTTCTACAATACAGTTGAGCTATTACAAATTATGTGTATGTCTGTAGAAATTGTACTCTTTTGTCTTTTATTTATTCTATAATTGCAACTCACACAGCTTATTTTCATCTACCGTAAAGATTTTTTTGTTCTTATTATATGTTTTTAAGCTGAACGGACATAGATTTTAATTAGCATTCCCATATTTCTCATTGTATCTCGAAGCAAACACCTTGGTGTGTGATGCATTTTTATTCATACCTTCCTATTTGTGTTTCCATTTGTGTGTCCTGCTATACTTGTGTGTGTGTGTGTGTGTGTGTGTGTGTGTGTGTGTGTGTGTGTGTTTGTGTGTGTGTGTGAGAGACTTTGTGTAGGTGTGCACCCTTCCTGAATCATCAGTCTGACTAAAATGGCAGAGAGGCTCATGGGAGCTGTGCTAAGGGCCATAGTATCACACTCCACTGTCTCTCAGGGCACATTGTTTATGCATGGGGCCACATATGCAGCAGTCACAGACACACACTGCATACTTCAAGAGATGATATGAGGTTGTGCATGCATGTTTGTGTGTGCATATAAAAGTGTAAGTGTGTGTATGTGTATGTGTATGTGTATGTGTGTGTGTATGTGTGTGTGTGTGTGTGTGTGTGTGTGTGTGTGTGTGTGTGTGTGTGTGTGTGTGTGTTTCCAAGCATACAGACTCACCAGTTTACGTTCTAAAGCTTTGCACACTGGTTTGTGTTTTAGTGTGTGCCAGAGAGGCTCCTGTCACGATTACAGCACACAGACGCAGCAGTAATCTCCTCCTTTGGTTTCCAGCTCTGATGTGTCAGAACCCCACCGGCCATGTTGTTTACCTCCACACTGTCTCCCTTTGGGCTGCTGCTGCTGACACACACACACACACACACACACACACACACACACACACACACACACACACACACACACACACACACACACACACACACACACACACACACACACACACACACACACACACACACACACACACACACACACACACACACACACACACACACCTGTGTAAGGACGTTAGAGCTACAGTCAGGTCCATAAATATTGGGACATCGACACAATGCTAACATTTTTGGCTCTATACACCACCACAATGGATATCAAATGAAACAAACAAGATGTGCTTTAACTGCAGACTGTCAGCTTTTATTTGAGGGTATTTACATCCAAACAGGTGAACAGTGCAGGAATTACAACAGTTTGCATATGTGCCTCCCACTTGTTAAGGGACCAAAAGTAATGGGACAGAATAAGAACCATAAATCAAACTTATACATTTCAATACTTGGTTGCAAATCATTTGCAGTCAATTGCAGCCTGAAGTCTGGAACACATAGACATCACCAGATGTTGGGTTTCATCCCTGGTGATGCTCTGCCAGGCCTCTACTGCAACAGTCTTCAGTTCCTGCTTGTTCCTGGGGCATTTCCCTTCAGTTTTGTCTTCAGCAAGTGAAATGCATGCTCAATCGGATTCAGGTCAGGTGATTGACTTGGCCATTGCAAAACAGTCCACTTCTTTCCCTTCAAAAACCGTTTGGTTGCTTTAGCAGTATGCTTTGGGTCATTGTCCATCTGCACTGTGGAGCGCAGTCCAATGAGTTCTGAGGCATTTGGCTGAATGTGAGCAGATAAAATTGCCCGAAACACTTTAGAATTCATCGTGCTGCTTTTGTCAGCAGTCACATCATCAATAAATACAAGAGAACCAGTTCCACTGGCAGCCATACATGCCCACACCATGACACTTCCAGCACCATGCTTCACTGATGAGGTGGTATGCTTAGGATCATGAGCAGTTCCTTTCCGTCTCCATACTCTTCTCTTCCCATCACTCTGATACAAGTTGGTTTTGGTCTCATCCATCCATAGGATGCTGTTCCAGAACTATGAAGGATTTTTTAGATGTTGTTTGGCAAACTCTAATCTGGCTTTCCTGTTTTTGGGGCTCACCAATGGTTTACATCTTGTGGTGAACCCTCTGTATTCACACTGGTGGAGTCTTCTCGTGATTGTTGACTTTGACACAGATACACCTACCTCCTGGAGAGTGTTCTTGATCTGGCCAACTGTTGTGAAGGGTGTTTTCTTCACCAGGGAAAGGATTCTTCGGTCATCATCCATAGTTGTTTTCCGTGGTCTTCCGGGTCTTTTGGTGTTGCTGAGCTCACCGGTGCGTTCCTTCTTTTTGAGAATGTTCCAAACTGTTGTTTTGGCCACGCCTAATGTTTTTGCTATCTCTCTGATAGGTTTCTTTTGTTTTTGCAGCCTAATGATGGCTTGCTTCACTGACAGTGACAGCTCTTTGGATCTCATCTTGACAGTTGACAGCAACAGATTCCAAATGCAAATAGCACACTTGAAATGAACTCTGGATCTTTTATCTGCTCATTGTAATTGGGATAATGAGGGAATAACACACACCTGGCCATGGAACAGCTGAGAAGCCAATTGTCCCATTACTTTTGGTCCCTTAACAAGTGGGAGGCACAAATGCAAACTGTTGTAATTCCTACACTGTTCACCTGATTTGGATGTAAATACCCTCAAATAAAAGCTGACAGTCTGCAGTTAAAGCACATCTTGTTTGTTTCATTTGATATCCATTGTGGTGGTGTATAGAGCCAAAAATGTTAGCATTGTGTCGATGTCCCAATATTTATGGACCTGACTGTAGATTTTATGTGTGTGAGTTTGTCAGTCAGACAAGTTGAAGGTCAAGCACTTTTGTCTGCTATCTCCTCTATCCTTCTGCCTCCTCCCAGAGAGACACAAGCTTGTGGCAGATGTCTTGTTAAAAATGACCCCTCAGTCCTTCCTGACTTCTCTTCTGCTTCTCACTCTCTTTCCGCTCCCTCAGTTAACATCTTTCTCCAGTGTGAAAATGGCCGTGTCACCACCATTAATGTTGGTGGCTTAAATGTCTTCCCAGTGTAACAGCTGTTTTTGCCCGCGCGCGCGCACACACACACACACACACACACACACACACACACACACACACACACACACACACACACACACACACACACACACACACACACACACACACACACACACACACACACACACACACAGTCATTAGTAAGCATTTGCATGGCTCTGGAAGTTATAATTTGGTGATGTTTTGATAATTTTACGGCCAAATGAAAAGAGGTGCTTTGTCATGATACTGAAGTGAATTTTAGAGAGCAATAGTGATCAGTTTTTATAACAAGTTTATCTTTTTTCCCCTGAATATTGTAATTAAACAGCTGGAATCAAAAACTTTGCTAAATTGAAATCCCAAAGTTGTATCTTATAAAATTAATATTTTTTAATGTTTTAATTTTTTTCATATGACAGGTTTGAGGTGAAGTTTTAATCAAAGTAAATGAACATTGAAGATTTTCAACTATCCACTAAGAACTAATGTGTAACGTTTGCAATATATAATAAAGTCAGAAAGCAGGAAAAGCATTTTTATGTAAAATTACTAAATAACTGAATGTTAGAAACTGATAGCAAATGAGGTAAAGTTTTGATTTTGTTTTAAATTAGTATCTTCAGGTAGCATTTAAAACTAGAACCTGGATAATGTGCAGTAAAATTGAAGTTTTATGCAACTTCTAAAATTAACTTTGTGACTAAATGTTGCCACCAATCAGAATTTTATTAAGTTACAGAGTAAAACATTGCTGAGTTACAAGTACACCTCTCGTTTTACCTTAATAATAAATGTAGAAATATTTTATGTGCAGTACTGTTGTTCTTTGTGCTGAAATGGTGTTTGGTCTCTCAATGTTAAAAGTGTTTCCCCCCAAAAAATATATAATAATAATAATAAACATGTCATTGCAGTCTTTACAACAAGGTGGCACTCTGCACCAAGACAAATCCCCCGAGGCTCTCTTCTTAATCCCCAGGAGGACTCCTCCATCAAATGTTCCTCACTTTTTTCCATGCTGGGTTTGAATGCAATACTACAAAGATACTCTTTCCAATCTATATTGCTATTATACTAACTTTAACTTCTGAGATGGATTGTGTTGCACTGAGCAGAGTGTGCACATTAGGTGAACATAAGTTGTGTAAAAGCAGTGCAATTTATACACTGGCGATAAATAATTGATTCTTTAAAATGTTCATATTTAGCTGGATTGCTAACCAGGGTAATGGTTATGCCTGTGAGACAAAAGAAAAGAAGAAAGAGTTTATTAAATGAGCCACACTTATTTTAAGTGAGTGTGTTACTGTTTGAACTTTTTCTGAGTTCAGCAGAAAATGTCACAATGACTGTGTGTGGTTAGCGATAGAGATTAGATAATTAAATTTGACATTTTTATGCAGATACCCTTTGAATTTAGCAAGTTTATGGAGATTGTTTAATAGTTGAAAGACTCTTTGAGAAACGCATTTTTCTAAATTCAGCAATTCAAATTCTTCTTACATCTAAACTGAAATAGCCAATTCACTGCAGAGCTTTATGAGTCTTCTTGGATGTATTTTTCTGCCTTTTTTTTATTATTATTTTTTTTTTAATGTTTTTATTTTTCCAAATACTATGGTTCTATCCCCTGGAGTAGGATTACTAACCATTTTATAATATAGACTACTATGACTGACAAGTCGACTATTCTTTCTGTGTGAAGCACACAGGCAATGCTAAATGTTTTCCACTCAGAACTGTAAGTGAAACACATCAGTGTTATTTCCCCTCTAGCCATATTTAACCCTCTCAGGCTCAAAATAAGTTTTGATAAAAGGACGAACAACTAAGTCCTTCAGGGGTACTTCTGAGTTAAAAAATGCTCATGAAATACGTATGTGGAGTAACCAGGTAGGTAGGTTTTAACGTTGCTAATCTGCAACGCCTGCCTCCAGAGGGTTAAAGCCCTCTGATTTTATATTGTTGAAATTACCAACAGGACACAAAACTACTTTAGCACTTTCGTTTTTCAGCTTCTTCTACCTCTAATTGATGTATTCTCATCACTGGCTGATTTAAGCCATCCTCATTTTCCATCACTGCAGTTCTTTTTAAATTTTTGCTGTTTCGGAGGTTACGATCCAACTAATAATTTTTTTGTTATAGTAAGTAACTCTAGGGGTATGCTAACCACCTGTGTGAATGCATTTATTTATCAGACATGCAGACCATGGGTCAAAGTGAGTCAGTTAAGTTGTAATATGATTAATTGGCATGTTTAATTAGACGCCTTCCCAATCTCTCTCTCTCTCTCTCTCTCTCTCTCTCTCTCTCTCTCTCCTCTCCTCTCCTCTCCTCTCCTCTCCTCTCCTCTCCTCTCCTCTCCTCTCCTCTCCTCTTCTCTCCTCTCCTGTAATCCTCTCTCTCTCTGTCCTCTCCTGTAATCGAGGCAGAGTCCAGGTCTATAAGGGTGCTGATGTTACTGGAAAGAGTTCAGTGACAGTGTACTCAGAGCCATCTGCACCAGACCTCAGACTGCAACATCTGTGATTCACACACACACCATCCCATGAGGAGGAGTTTGCACTCCTGTGTTGTCGCACTGCTGTTATGTCGCTGTCATATATTGAGCATATGGCACTAACCCCCCCCCCCCCCCCCCCCCCCCCAACACCAAACCTTGAGGCCCAACGTCAGATGTGACAAGCTACGTAGAATTAGTCTCAATTCTGCATCATTATAAAGGCTAGTTATTCACATTATGTTGAGGTCACTTTAATAGCATCTGTCAAATTGTGGCGCATTTTCATTTATTTTCCCCATAGCTGCACGTGACAATGTGCAGCGTGTAATATTTATGCCTGCTCTTCAATGAACACTGGTTAACGATGTCCGTGTTTGGTTTTGTTGATGACTGAGGTCAAGGCTCAGTGTTTTGATCACTTCAGCACATGCAGTCAATAATGGACAAATCAGCTAAATCACCAGAGACAAATTATATTTCACTAACACACGTCAACAACTCTTATACACACATGAAAAAGTCTCATACACACGACTGAATCCTCACTCAAAACTGAAAGAATCTCCCCTGAAAATAAAGGAAAAGCACTGCTCAGGACACTGAAGTGAAATGGGCTTTACTTCAAACAGGCATATCTGCTGAGCAACCTGAAGGAGAGCGTACTGACAAAGCAGCCTACTAGCCTACTATACTGGCCTCATCTGAGTCGCTAGCTTTGTTTCCTTTGCCAGAACTTCAGGGTAAATTCTGGGTTGGGGAAAATGACTGGGAGATGCGAGGTCCCAGTCCTCTCAGCTGTTGTCTCCATTCAGCCCTTTCAGGGCTTTGCACAGACGCCAGCACATCTCGACTGCTTCAGCAGTGAGTGATGTCACAGTAATATTAGTGTCCACAGTAACATCAATAGCATTAAATGCATTTCTTCTGTCGAAGTATATCATAATTTAATCCATTCTGAGAACAAGAGCAGCTGTGTGAAGTAAAATATGCCGTTCAACGACCAAAAGAAGTGTTTTTTACGGCGCCCTGTGAGACAACAGAACCCCATTAATAAGATCGTTGTGGGGGAATTTCGCTATGTTTTCCAATGTCGGGAGTTTAGTTCCAGCTGTAGGGAAATTCCGTTTCGGGAGTTTAATTTTAAGCGCAATCGATGCTTATTTTCAACGTCTACTGATGTAATTTCCTACTGTTACAACCAGTCAGCGTGAGTTAACCAAAGGTTCCGCTCAGCTACTCCACCGGGCCTTTCCGAGTACTTACCCCAATCAGGTACTCTGAAAGTTCCTGAAAACAGCCACACACAAAAATAAATAAATAAAAAACGGCCTTTTGAGTGGAGACCCACACATGTTAGCATGTTCCAATAAATTTACCCCGAAGTTCCAATAATGGAAACAGGATCAATAATAACTTTGTCAAATGCAACAACAATTGGGTAACAACGTCCCATTGCAGCCTCGACTGCAGACTCATGTCTTTTTGTGCGCACTTGATGATGGTGCCAGCTGCAGCCACGCATTAGTCAGGAGAATTCTTCTGATATTGATCACATATAAAATATGCATGCTTATCTAGCCTTTATGCCTTTTTATAATTCAAAAGCCACTTTATCATGTTAAAAGCTGTTGCATCAGCCAACATGCTACATATTACACTGGCCTATGGTGGAAACAGCAAAGCTACATGTCTGTCCACACTCTGGGCTGCAGAGAGCTGTAATTGCAGGTTGCTTAGGAGACATCCATGTTTCGAGCTGGAAACGTTTGCTGCTGAACTATGTTGTAAAGTGCACAACTGGCACTCAGGCCACACAGTGCATTTTTTGGCCTTCCTGAACAAATCTCTCTTGGTGAACAGAATCGAGCCCAAATTAACGGCGAATGTGAGGATGACTTGTAGGTCTGTGGCCATCCAGTGTCACCAGCCCAGCAACAGCTTAATGAACACCCTCATGATCAAAGTCAGACCCCAACAGTCTTCAAGCAGCATCAGAAAACCCACGACTGTGGTCGGCTACTAGTGATGGGGGTTCAATGTGAGATTAGCATTAGCAACATTAGCAACAGTGGGGGCTACATGCAAAACCATGTGAATCACTCCTTTTTGGAGTTTGGTTCAGATTCTAATAAAATAAGTCTTAACACTGGTGCTTTTCTCTGCTTGTATTGTTGTTCTGGTCAGCCGTGAGCTTATAGTGGTATATGCATTTTGGTGAGTACGCTTACATTAGCGTGTCCTGCTAGAGCAAGATGTTGTGCAGTTTGGCTAGCTGAAATCTTGGACCGTACAGTGTGCCACCGGTCTAGAGTCCTCAGTGTGACATGAAGCAGTACTATACGACAGCCAAAAGTGTACAATGTGGCCCGGGCTGAACACAAATTTGTGAGGCCCCTTTCCTTTGCGCTATGTGAATATAAGGGTACTCTACATCACAAACCATACACCTGTTGATTCTTTGATGTGCAAGATCCTCACCTGTTTTTGTGTTTGTTTTAACACAATTTGTGTTAATTTGTCACTGAGCAATCAAGGAATCTGACTCAAAGTCCACTCACGCCTCCATATTTTACACAAATCAAGGTCTGAGCTGCATTCAGACTGAGTCATCATAAATCTTTGGAGAGAGCTACACGGCTATGTTAAAGTCGTGCATAAGGTTATTGCTAGCATGAACCACTCATTAAATAGTAAAGCCCTCTTTCAGTTCCCCTCAATGGTATTTGGAATTGACTTAATTGTAGTGTGTGTGTGTGTGTGTGTGTGTGTGTGTGTGTGTGTGTGTGTGTGTGTGTGTGTGTGCGTGTGCGTGTGCGTGTGCGTGTGTGTGTGTGTGTGATGGCCTAGGGCTCACATACTGTCAGGCTGAGACTAATCACCTTGCCGTTGTGATGATTGAAGGTTAATTTCTTTGTTAAGGGTTGATTTGTCTATTACCAAGAGTCGTTGTTTAACTTTTCCACAATTTAACTGTGATCACTGTTCTCGGAACATTAGCTGATAATGAATAAAAAGGTATTTTTGTACACTGGCCGTCAAGTATTGCAATTGTGAAAAAAAAAAACCCTTATTTTTAAACCTATTGATGTTCCTTTTTTTTAATGGGCAACTTTTGTCCTGCTTACACACGCAATTTGGTTGTGTTTGTTTTTGTGTATATATATATATATATATAATATATATATATATATATATATATATATATATTATATATATATATATATATATATATATATATATATATATATATATATATATATATATATATTGCTTTTTTACAGTTATTTTCTCATTTTATGTAATACTCAAGTTTATGTTGAGTTCAGCATTTAGACAGTGCACCCGTGTAATACCCCCTATAAGGCTGGTGTGTGGTATTTCATGAATATATGAGGTATTTACATTTTTAAGGGTTTCCAAGGGTTTAACTTTAGAATTAAACCCCCCTCATCTACATTAATACCCAATCACTTCTTCCAATTTCTGCTTTATTACCAGAAGTAGCTGTCATTATTTTTTGATATTAGTTAAACTGTAAAGTTCTTCTGGCACATACTTCAACATTTTAGATTTTTAGAATTACTGTAAAATGGTAAATGGCCTGTTTATGTATTGCACCTTCTTCGGGTTCTACCGCCTCCCCAAAAGTGCGTTACAACACAATCAGTCATCCACCCATTCACACACACACACATTCACACTCTAGTGATGATGAGCTACAACGTAGCCACAGCTACCCACTGTTATCTACTTAACTGTTTTGTTAGAAGGCATAGTACTACGTAGCAATGACCATAAAAATGTTTCCATAATTCTTCTCTGAATACACAATCATTTTAAAAATAGTTTCCTCTCATGAAGCAAAACCAAAAGTACAAAAGAAGACTCAAAGAATCTTCTACTTAAGAACTCAAGGCACTTGGATAACAACAATTTAGTCTACATGCAAACATCTGTATGATTGCACAAGAGTCCTTAGGTTTATGTTTTTAATGTTGGGGAACGACTTCATGCCTAGAGTGTCAAAGTCAGCATAGGGCTGCAGTTTTATGAACAAACAACACAACAATAAACTTATCAAAGTACAGGTGAAAGTTGAAAAGTTAGAATAATAGTTCATTTATCTCAGATTTTTAAAGTTTCACTTGTAAGTAAAAAACTTATGTGTCTGTGTTGAATAGGGTGTGTCTGGTGATTTTTTGTTTCAAGTAAATCTGCCAGTAAAGCTGGTGCACTGGTATTTATTGGATACTATGATTATATGCTTTTTACTGTTAAGGTGTGGCGTATCATTGGCAGTCCGACCCAATCATTAGCACTTACTTATTGACTCAGCTGCATTCGGTTTATTGAAGACCAAGCTAAAGGCACAGAGGCCAATAAGTAGAAGTTGACAACTTTCAAAGGGTAAAAATTTCTGCTGCCCACGTTTATGAGTCAAAGACGTCATTAGCTGCATTTAGGGTTTCCACGTATTTAGATTTAATTATTTATTATGACACAAATGATGCCCTATAAATCCCATGTTAGCTCATGGTCAAAGTAAAGCATAACTGTCACAGTCGGAATGGCTTCTGCAGCAAATGTTGATGCTTTTCTCACACTTAGTTTTAACAAAAAATATACATATAATATACAATGTTTCTCATTGTAATAATAACATTTTACCAAAGATTTATATTTTGTGTACAAAAAGCAACCCAAAAACTCATTTATGTTGGGTAAAACTGGAAAAAGTATATATCTAATCAACTGCTGCGTCCTCCTACCCACTTGTTTGATGGTAAGAGGCCAATCTTCACTCAGTTTTTACCTCTTCACCTACCTCACTCCCTTTTCTTCATCCCCAACCCTATCCCCATCCCCTGCAAACGTGAAAGTGCTGATTGCGTTAAAAGACCATACAGACACATTGGCAGCTATTATCTGTGGTTAGAGGGACCAAGTAGAGAGCCAGACCTTTTATCCCGATGACGCTGCTGCCTGCCACCCTCCTCCCCTGCTCGTTTGTGTATGTCAGAACTGCGTAATTTGGCCCAATGTATGGCCCAGCATACCACAGTTAATGAGGGGCTGTTTGGGAGTTAAATGCACATGAATAATCATCAGGGAGCTGCAGCTATGGAGAAAAGGGGGTGGGGTGTGGGGTGGGGGGTAAAGAGTTAGATTTCAACACAGTGAAATGTTTAATATTCAATTCAATTCAATTTTATTTATATAGCGCCAAATGACGACAAGAGTCGTCTAAAGGCACTTCACATAATAAACATTCCAATTCAGGTCAGTTCATTAAGCCAATCAGAAATAATGTTTCCTATATAAGGAACCCAGCAAATTGCATCAAGTCACTGACTAGTGTCAGTAACACATCCAATGTCAAGGAAAGCAAAAAGTTATTATCAGGAGAGTGAGAATGTTTAAGTGGTTAGCAGCAGTGTGCTTGACGATGGCCCCCTCCATGAGGCCACCACAGCTCAGCAGAACATCATTGTAGCTTCTTCTGGGGAGAAAAACACTTAGAGAGAAAATAAAGTTAACAGCTGAAATTGCAGAAAATACAGTTAACGAGAAGATTGTAGAAGAAAGCAGTAGAGTGTGAAAAGTGGTCAGTGTATCCTCCAGCAGTCTAAGCCTATAGCAGCATAATCACAGAGATAACTCTGGATAATCTATCCTATTGTAGATGGAGGCATTTTGGAGGCAGGGCAAGGGAGAGCCGTCTTTACCGACTGTACACTCCACCTCCCTCTACTCCCCCACTTGTCCAGATTTAGGCTAACATCAGATTTTAACCATAGGCCCTATCAAATAAAAATGTTTTAAGCCTAGTCTTAAAAGTAGACAAGGTGTCTGCCTCACGGACTAAAGCTGGGAGCTGGTTCCACAGGAGAGGAGCCTGAAAACTAAAAGATCTGCCTCCCATCCTAATTTTAGATATTCTGGGAACCACCAGTAAACCTGCAGTCTGAGAGCAAAGTGCTCGGTTAGGAACGTGTGGAACAATCAGATCACTGATGTATGATGGAGCTTGATTATTAAGAGCTTTATATGTGACAAGAAGGATCTTAAAATCTATTCTGAATTTAACAGGTAGCCAGTTTAGGGAAGCTAAGACAGGGGAGATATGATCTCTCTTTTTAATTCTCATCAGAACTCTAGCTGCAGCATTTTGGACAAGCTGAAGACTTTTAACTACATTCTGTGGACTTCCCGAGAGTAATGAGTTACAGTAATCCAGACTTGATGTAATACATGCACGAACTAGTTTTTCAGCATCACTCCTGGAAAGGATGCTTCTAATCTTAGCAATGTTCCGAAGGTGGAAAAAGGAAATCCTGCAAACCTGTTTAACCTGGGATTTGAATGCCATGTCCTGGTCAAAGATAACACCAAGGTTCCTTACTTTGTTCTCGGAGATTAATGTAATGCCATTCAGGTCAGGTGAAAATCAGATAAAAAATCAGAGATCTGATCCAAAAACTCAGAGTAAGGGCCTGGTGGATGATATAAAACTACAAACCAGAGTGGTTTTACAGTTTTGCAATCTGGATTAGGAAAACTAAGAATAAGATGTTCGAATGAACTGTAGCTATTAATTGGTAAGGGACTGATTAATAAGTCTGAATAAAAAATGGTTGCTACTCCTCCTCCTTGCCCTGTACTTCGAGCAATATGATGATTTAAATAATTTGAAGGAGTTGACTCGTTTAAGCTAACATAGCTTAAACTGCATAGCTTGCTGCAGCCAGGATTCTGTGAGAGAGAGCAAAGAGATCTGATTATCACAAATCAAGTCATTAACTAACAAAGTCTTAGAAAAAATGGATCTAATGTTCAACAACCCACATTTAATTTTTCTAGTTTTCTGCTCAGTTGAATTTGTTCTAATATTTATGAGATTTCCATGATTTGCTTTGTTAAGCCTTATATTTAATCTGTGTGATTTTGGCCGTGAGCAGGACACTGTCTCTTTGGGGTAGTGGGTGGGTAACAGTACAGAAGCTGCAGAGGGGTGTGTTAAACTATGACTCTGCTTCCTGGTCTGGACCCTGGGTTGTCATGGAGGACTAATAAAACTGGCCATGTTCCTAGAAAGAAGAGCTGCTCCATCCAAAGAGGGATGGATGCCGTCTCTCCGCATCAGACCAGGTTTCCCCCCAAAAGTTTTCCAATTATCAATGTAGCCCACGTTGTTTTCAGGACACCAACTAGACAACCAGCAGTTGAAGGACAGCATGCGGCTAAACATGTCGTCACTGGTCCAATCAGGCAGGGGGCCAGAGAAAATTACGGAGTCTGACATTGTTTTGGCAAACTTGCACACCAAAGCAACATTAATTTTAGTGACCTCCGATTGGCGTAACCGGGTGTCGTTACCGCCAGCGTGAATAACAATGTTACTGTATTTACGCTTATCCTTAGCCAGCAGTTTCAGATAAGATTTAATGTTGCCCACTTGCCAAAAGACAAAGGTTCTTGATCTACTGGTCTGTCTAGATTTAAACCCCTTGGGGGCACCCTTGATGGTCACAATGTTTGGATAGTGACCAAAAAAGGGAGATTCCAGCTGGAATGACCTTCCTCCAAGGGGATGAATGAGGTCAGCCTTAAAGATGAGATGAAGAGTTTCTTCATCACGAGGAGCTCACAGTAGAGCTGCTGCTCCCATTTAAAGAGATCAGCTGAGGTGATTTGACCTCCTGGTCGCCCTCCTCTGGAGCTTTTCTAGGCATTTGTCATTGGGAGGACACCTTGGGAGTAGACCCAGAACTCACAGGATGGATTGTAAAAATTATTTGGCCCAGGAGTAGCTGGGAAGCGTTGTGAGGGAGAGGGATTTATGGGCATCCCTCCAGGACCTGTTCTCTGTGACATGAATATGGATAAACAAATGAGGTGGATGGGCATGTGGATGTGATTCCTTTTCTACAGTGTTTTTTTTTCTTCTGTTTATTCAATTTTAGCCATTCAGCCTTTAAAATGTTCATCTCTTTGTGGACACCAAGGCCATTGCTTTGGTAATTTTAAGTTTTATTTTAGTAATTGAGATGTTTGTATATACTTCAAACGGTTATTCTTTAAAAGCGAGATAGTTTAAAGTGATATCTTGTCGAAATATTTTGAATTTTCGAAGGTAGACACCCCCCCTCCCAATTCATTCTCTACATAACTTTCTCCCTCCTTCTACCCTACCTACCTTACCTGTTCTCTATTATCTTCCTGCCTACCCATAAACATTTGGGGAAAAGCATATAAATACGATTTGAATGGTTGCAGGTTCAAGTTAATGACTTTTCAACTATTTCCCCCAGGTTAAGAAAATCCTTTGCAACTATAATTGGTGCCATAAAAACTGGCACGGTGGCTAAATCACCTGTTGTTGACATGTTTGTGGGTCTCTCGGTGTTTGCATGGTGTATGGTGGAATGTTGAGAAGAGTTCAAAAACACAAGATGTGAAATAGCACCTGTGCAATTTATCTCAAAGTATATTTTTTTCTGATCTGTTTATAGCGGTGATGGTTGGCAGCTGTAATTTTAGTTTCATTCCTAAATTCGACCAGCCAAATGAGTCTGAACTACAAAACAAGCTGTGTACATAATCCACAAATTATCCAAGTGCTGATTTAACACAGTAATTAGACCATGGTGCAGGGGTGTTTAAACACGCAGGGAACCCTTTGCTCTAACAAAGACCCACTCTGCCCAGCACCAGCTATGGGGAAGGAGTGTAATGGTAGAAGTCAAAACAGGGCCATTCATTTGCTCTTGTTGAGCTAAGTGCATTCTTGGCTCACAGTCGGGGGGCATCGCACCAGACTGTGCGACTAAAGCCAGAGAGCCCATTTACGGAGGCAAATGTCACCATGTCACACCGCCCTGCATCTCAGCATCTTTCTCTCTGTGGCTGGTACCCTGCCGTGCCCTTCAGTGCCATTCAGCTGTAACTCTTTCTCTGTTTACATCTGTTTCAGCTTTCTTTCTCTGCCTCGCTATTTCAGCCCATGTCTTGCTCTCAAACCCCCTCATCATGTCCATCTCTGTGCCTTTCACATCAGTCACTACTCAAACAGAAGTTGTCTCTTTCTCCATGTTGTATCTGCTCCACCAGACCTGCAAATGTTACCTTTGTGACTCGGGCGTGTTTGACATTACCCTAGGTATTTCCATTTCTCCTCTGACACAACCTTTTTTCCTCCTGTCATTATTCAACCTCAGCTGAACTCTAAAAGAAGGTAGTTTTTTTTTTTTCGTTACCATCTCTACCACCCTTTTTCTCCTGACTGGAAGTAGAGGTTTTCTGGTCTGGTCTTAACAGAAGGTGATCAAGGCAAACATGGAGTGTGAACTCCTTCATCCTTCACATCCTTAGTTCTTTCCACCCATTACTTCTCCTCTCCACCTCATGTGTGTCACAGACACCCTTTCATCTCTTCTTGCTCTGCAGCCAGAGCATGCCCTGTGGTTTGCATGTTACCACTCTATCTTAAAAGCAAACAGTGTGCATGTGTTCTCGGCCCAGCAAAATGTTGTCGAAGGCAGCAGCAGCATGTGTGGAGCTGCCAAGATAATGAATAGGCAACGTAGCTCATGCATGCTAATGTTATGTTGTAAGCAGTTTTGTTGACAAGTGCTAATACTTCTTTCATGCTATCATCAAAAGCAGCTAATACAACAGCCATTACTCCACAGCTCTCCATGCAAGACATGATGGATTGTGACCTTAATATAGGTTAGCTGAGTTTTGAAAGTTAAACAACCTGCAATAAATCACGGAATTATTACAATGCACTTTAATTGGTTAAGGACTGTTTATTTCCTAAAGAGGTAGGAAAAATTGGGTTTCTGCACTTTTTAATTTGCAAAGTGCATTTTCATTACAAATGGCAGTTTAATATTACCCTCCTTTGTCATGCAAAATACGCAACACACTGGCAATATATTAATTGGACAAAAATGCAGTGCCAGCATAAATCCTCCTCCTCCTCTCTCTCTCTCTCTCTCTCTCTCTCTCTCTCTCTCTCTCTCTCTCTCTCACTCTCTCTCTCTCTCTATCTCTCTCTCTCTCTCTTTCTCTCTCTCTCTCTCTTTCTCTCTCTCTCTCTCTCCACCTCTCCAGTGGTGAGAGGTGGTTACATCGATCAGAACCGAAGAGACAAAGTTAAACACCCGCTCTCAACACCGTGCCAGTCCTTATCTGTGGATGTAAACGCAACAGCTAAACTGAACAAAAATAAATGCTGCATGAAGCTGACAGGCCATTGTCTGCTCCATGTCAGCAGCTTATTAAGCGATAGTAAATATGAGGGCAATGCTAGTAATTACGCCTGCCCCCTGTTGGTTTTAGATTTCTGCTCTTTTATCGAGCAACAGCTCATCTTTCATAACATGGCAACTTCTGCAGCTTTTAGGTATAAGCCTTTCTAATTAAGAGGAGTTTTCATTCCATTTGTTTTTACAAAATGCACTGGTTTTTAGTAAAAACTAAATTCACACTGCATCCTATGTGCAACAAATAAACACAGTAAGTCAGGATTTCTTATAAGTATATTGCACAAAACCCTAATCTAAGATGCAAGTTGCAGCAGCAGCATTTGGATAAAGGAAACGTGTATTTCAGTCAAAACCGTCAATGTCTTTATTTTGCACACTTTGAATCAATTTTTACTCTATGTGTTCTATTAATGAACTAGTAGTGTTTATTTTTGGCTTGTGGAGTATAGTGAAAATCAACATATGCATGTGGAGAACATGCAAAATGGGATTGGAACCTGCAACATTTTTGCCTGTTAAACGTGCTTTAGCCATAAATTCATGCAGGTTTTCACCTTTTCCATAGACACACACCTCTGAGAATTTATGCTGCTTCCATAATACAACCCTTATACAATACCAAGAGTTTAGTTCAAATAACATAATAAAGAGAATTTAAAAGCATGAAATAGTTTTTAACATAATCATACAACCATTTATTATTTACCTTTATATATTTGATGGATATAGTATTGTGGTTACTGTAGTATATCTACAAAGGAGAGAAAGAAGTCACCTTGGTGTCATAAGCCGGGGTGAGTACTCTTCTCACATTTCACCATCTCTGAGTGTTTGGTTGCAGGAGAGGGAGCGGCAGCTGGACCTCGTCAGCTAATCAGCGGTTCTACTTCATAAGGAGGATGGTGAACGCTACTCAACGCCGGATGATTACTACTGACTGGTAGTCTCTTGCCCTCGAAACTCGTCTCTAGTTTTTTTCTCTCTTGTGTGTTGTTTTTGACCTCGACTAACCACTGGGTGTTTATTTTGGATCGCTCACCTCAGGTTTTGCTTCACCTCAGGATTTCCTTCAAACTCCGTAGGACCTCACGCCGACTCTGCTTCCTGGTTCACCATCCACCCGTCCTGACCGACCCGCTCTCCACCGTACCCCGCTCCCTCTCCAACCCCCACACCGTCCTCTCGAAAACATCCCATCGCACCTTCTTGGATTACTTGCTATTCATCTCCTGGACTATTACCCCGGCCCATCCCCTCCCCAGCTCTTCAGGTCTCCTCGACCCTGTAAGTCCCTCCTTCAATTTCCCTCGTTGGACTACAACTCCCAGTACTCACCTCTGTTTGCTCTCCCGTCTAGACGCAGCTTGCCATTTTCCTCACCCGCTGGACTTCCAGTGCGCCCTTAGTTCTTCGTTAAATAAGATATTAATTTTTTCCTTCAAATTGGTGTCCGTCTCCTGATTCTGCATGTCTTGGGTTAGACATTTGCCCCAGAACATGACAGAATCATCCGGCCAAAACGCTAACCCCGCAGAATCAGTGCTCACCAACATCTCTCACAGGTTATCCAAACAGGAACAAACCCTTCCCTTGCTTATGGAGCAGCTCACCACCGCCAACCAGCGCTACCAGCAGCTTGAGACTATGGTTCGCCAGATCCATGAGTCCCTGTCCCAAACTCGTCTGCCGCCTCCTTCAGCGGAACCACCATCAGCCATCCCGGCAGCCGCAGGATTCCCCGGACGGGAAGCAGCAAGTTCCATGGAGGGGACCCACTTCCGTGTAGCTCCATCTCCGCCATCAGTGACCTTCGGGGGTGAGCTTGAGGAATGCCACAGCTTCCTGCTCCAATGTCAGCTGGCCTTCGAACGTTGTCCCACAGCTTTTGCCTCAGACTCCATGAAGATCTCCTTTATAGTAGGTCTTTTGCAAGGAAGGGTGCTAAGATGGGCAGAGGCTAAAAGCCACAGTGACTCCTTTTTACATGGGCTCTTTAGCAAATTTGTAGCCGATTTTAAATAGACTTTTGGGTGTTTTGAGTCCATTTCGGATATCAGAAAGAAGCTGTGGACGCTCTCACAAGGCAGGAGATCTGTGGCAGACATGGTGGTGGAGTTCGTATCTTGGCAGCCCGGACAACCTGGAACAAGGACGCCCTCATCAGAGCATTCACCGAGGCCCTGAACGATAGGGTAAGGAACCAATTGGCCCTGTGCCCGGAACCCAGCTTGCTGGAGGAGCTCATCAGACTGGCCATCTCCATTGATAAACGTCACCGTGAGTTGAGACGACAAGAACCAGAACCGGTCGCCTTCTCCTCGCAGGAACGGGTCCCAGGAGCTAGTGGACACCCCGCACCAGACTCCCCTTCATCAGAGGAGCCCATGCAGATGGGAAGGACTCGACTCTCTCAGGAAGAGAGAGAGCACCGGCTCAGTTCAGGCCTTTGTTTGTACTGCAGCATTTCAGGACATTTTGTCAACAACTGCCCGACCCTGTTAAAAGGGAAAGCCCGCTGGTAAGACCGGGACTACTGGTGGGCGGTAACGCTGACTCTGTTAGTTCTCGGTGCTCCTTCCCGTGCTCTTTGTTTTTTAATTCGAGGCAGATCCCACTTGAGACCCTTCTGGACTCAGGGTGCGAACAGTCCCTGTTGGGCCCTCAACTGGTGGCTGAGTGGAGGATTTCCACCACCAGGTTGTCCACCCCTCTCTCAGTCTCCTCGCTGGACAACCGAAACCTTTCCGCCATCACCCACCAGACTGTTCTCCTCCGCCTTTTGGTGTCAGGTAACCACACTGAGTCATTGGTTTTTTACGTGTTCCCTTTTCCTCAATCACCACTGGTACTTGGACATTCATGGCTGGTCTGCCACAACCCGATTCTAGACTGGAAGGAGAACAAGATTCTTGGATGGACTCAAGTGCTCCCAACTATGTATATGTTCTGCTTCACCGACCACACATGGGCCCTCAACCCCTCCTATAGAGAACATTGACCTGTCTGCCGTTCCTCAGGTGTACCACAACCTCAAACAGGCGTTTAGCAAGGGCCGCGCCTCTTCATTGCCTCCTCACAGACCCTTTGACTGTGCCATCGACCTGCTGCTGGGAGCTCCTCTGCCGTCTAGCTGTCTTTATCACCTCTCCAAACCTGAGAGAGAAAGCATGGAACGTTACATACAAGACTGTCTCGCCGCTGGAACCATACGTCCATCATCATCCCCCCTGGGGGCAGGGTTCTTCTTCGTGCCTAAGAAGGAGGGGACACTCAGGCCCTGCATCGACTATAGAGGTTTGAACCAGATAACTGTAAGAAATAAGTATCCTCTGACATTAATCTCCTCCGCCTCTATCTTCAGTCGGTTGGACCTCAAGAACGCCTATCATCTGGTGAGGATAAGGTAAGGGGATGAGTGGAAGACGGCATTCAAGATGCCCCTTGGCCATTCCGAGTACATGGTAATGCTGTTTGGGTTAACAAACGCCCCCGCCGTTTTCAAATCTATAGTGAACTTGCTCCATCAGGGGACTCCATTGTCCTGCTGGGGGACTTCAATGCTCACGTGGGCAATGACAGCTTGACCTGGAGGGGTGTGATTGGGAGGAACGGCCCACCTGATCAGAACTCGAGCGGTGTTTTGTTATTGGACTTCTGTGCAAGCCGCAGTTTGGCCATAACGAACACCATGTTCGAACATAAGGATGCCCACCGGTACACTTGGTACCAGGGCAGCCTAGGTCACAGGTCGATGATAGATTTTGTAGTCGTATCATCTGACCTGCGGCCGTATGTTTTGGACACCCGAGTGAAGAGAGGGGCGGAGCTGTCAACTGATCACCACCTGGTGGTGAGTTGGATCAGATGGCAAGGGAACATGCCGCGTAGACCTGGCAGACCCAAACGCATAGTGAGGGTCTGCTGGGAACGCCTGGCAGAAGAACCTGTCAAGACGGTCTTCAACTCCCACCTCCGGCAGAGCTTTGACCACGTCCCGAGAGCAGTGGGGGACATTGAGTCCGAGTGGGCCTTGTTCCACTCTGCGATTGTCGAGGCGGCTGTTGCTAGCTGTGGTCGTAAGGTGGCCGGTGCCAGTCGTGGTGGCAACCCCCGTACCCGCTGGTGGACACCAGAGGTTCGGGGAGCCGTCAGGCTGAAGAAGGAGGCCTACAGGGCGTGGCTGGTCTGTGGGTCTCCGGAGGCAGCAGACAGGTACCGGATAGCCAAGCGGGGTGCAGCAGTGGCAGTTGCCGAGGCAAAATCCCGGGCGTGGGAGGAGTTTGGTGAGGCCATGGAGAAAGACTATCGATCGGCTCCAAAGAGGTTCTGGCAAACTGTCCGGCGCCTCGGGAGAGGAAGGCAGCAACTCGCTCACACTGTTTACAGTGGGGATGGGGAGCTGCTGACGTCAACTGAGGCTATAGTCGGACGGTGGAAGGAATACTTTGAGGAGCTCCTCAATCCCACCAATGCGCATTCCGAGGAGGAACCAGAGCTGGGAGGCCTGGGGATGGACTGTCCGATCTCGGGGGCAGAAGTTGCTGAGGTAGTCAAACAACTACACAGCGGCGGAGCCCCGGGGGCGGATGAGGTTCGTCCTGGGTATCTCAAGGCTATGGATGTTGTAGGGCTGTCATGGTTGACACGTCTCTGCAACATTGCGTGGTCATCGGGGGCAGTTCCTAGGGAGTGGCAGACTGGGGTGGTGGTCCCCATCTTTAAGAAGGGTGACCTGAGGGTGTGTTCCAACTATAGGGGGATCACACTCCTCAGCCTCCCTGGAAAGGTCTACGCCAAGGTACTGGAGAGGAGGGTCCGATCGATAGTTGAATCTCAGATAGAGGAGGAGCAATGTGGTTTTCGTCCTGGCCGTGGAACTGTGGACCAGCTCTATACCCTTGCAAGGGTGATGGAGGGGGCATGGGAGTTTGCCCAACCAATCCACATGTGCTTTGTGGATTTGGAGAAGGCTTATGACCGTGTCCCCAGGGGCACCCTGTGGGGGACGCTCCAGGAGTATGGGGTGGGTGGCTTTCTGTTAAGGGCCATTCAGTCCCTTTACCAGAGGAGCGTGAGTTTGGTCCGCATAGCCGGTAGTAAGTCGGACCTGTTCCCAGTGAGGGTTGGACTCCGCCAGGGCTGCCCTTTGTCACCGGTTCTGTTCATCACTTTTATGGACAGAATTTCTAGACGCAGCCGTGGTGTGGAGTGTGTCGAGTTTGGTGGCAGGAGAATCTCGTCTCTGCTTTTTGCGGATGATGTGGTCCTCCTAGCTTCATCCAGCTCTGACCTTCAGCTCTTGCTGGGTAGGTTCGCGGCCGAATGTGAAGCGGCTGGGATGAGGATCAGCACCTCCAAATCTGAGACCATGGTTCTCGACCGGAAAAGGGTGGCTTGCCACCTCCGGGTCGGGGGAGAGGTCCTACCTCAAGTGGAGGAGTTTAAGTATCTCGGGGTCTTGTTCACGAGTGAGGGTAGGAGGGATCGGGAGATCGACAGGCGGATTGGTTCGGCGTCTGCAGTGATGCGGACGCTGAGCCGATCTGTCGTGGGGAAGAGGGAGCTGAGCCAGAAAGCCAGGCTCTCGATTTACCGGTCGATCTACGCCCCAATCCTCACCTATGGTCATGAGCTTTGGGTAATGACTGAAAGAACGAGATCGCGGATACAAGCGGCCGAAATGAGTTTCCTCCGTAGGGTGGCCGGGCTCAGCCTTAGAGATAGGGTGAGGAGCTCGGACATTCGGGAGGGACTCGGAGTAGAACCGCTGCTCCTCCGGATCGAAAGGAGCCAGTTGAGGTGGTTTGGGCATCTGGTTAGGATGCCTCCTGGACGCCTCCCCGGGGAGGTGTTTCGGGCAGGTCCTGCCGGCAGAAGGCCCCCGGGTCGACCCAGGACACGTTGGAGAGGTTACATCTCCAATCTGGTCCGGGAACGCCTTGGGGTCCTGCCGGAGGAGCTGGTGGACAAGGCCGGGGAGAGGACGGCCTGGAGCTCCCTAGTTGGGATGCTGCCCCCGCGACCCGGACCCGGATAAGCGGAGGAAGACGAGAGACGAGATAGTGAACTTGGTCTTGGGGGATTTTCTTAACAAGTTTGTAACGGTGTACTTAGATGACATATTGATATTCTCTAAGACCCATTTTTACCGTAGGTTCATTAGGAACTACAGTCAGACAGCAGCCCCATTAACCAGCCTAACCTCCATCAACAAACCTTTTGTGTGGTCTCCAGATGCAGAAGTTGCCTTCCAGACTCTAAAGAGGAAGTTTACCAATGCTCCCGTCCTGCACCGTCTGGACCCTCAATGTCAATTCACCCTGGAGGTGGATGCCTCAGATACTGGGGTGGGAGCAGTACTGTCCCAGGTATCGGTAAAGGATCAACGCCTTCACCTGTGCGCTTTCTTCTCACATCGTCTGACCCCTGCTGAGAGCAGATACGACGTGGGGGATCGTGAATTACTGGCTGTGAAGCTGGCCATCGAGGAGTGGAGGCATTGGCTGGAGGGGGCGGAGAGGCCATTTATCATTTGGACTGATCACAAGAACCTGGTTTATCTAAAGGAGGCAAAACAGCTAAATCCACGGCAGTACAGGTGGTCCCGAGGAGCAAGGTAATACACTGGGCACACACCGACAGGTTCTCCCTGCATCCAGTAGTAGGTCGTACTGTGGCCCTGATTAGACGGTCTTTTTGGTGGCCATCTATCTACAGAGACACTAAGAGTTATATCTCGGGTTGTCACACCTGCTCCCAGCAGAAGGGGGACCATCGCCCTCCAGCCGGTCTATTACACCCTCTGCCCATTCCCTCTCGCCCCTGGTCCCACATAGCCCTGGATTTTGTTTGTGGTCTTCCTAACTCACACGGCTTCTCCTCCATACTTACTATTGTCGACCATTTTTCCAAGGCTTGTCACCTGGTCCCTTTAAAATCCCTCCCTTCCTCTGCAGCCACAGCGCAGCTCCTGGTGAGTCACGTTTTCCACCTCCATGGCATCCCTGTGGAGATCCTGTTTGATCGAGGCCCACAATTCGTTTCCAGAGTTTGGAAGGAGTTCGCGGAGACCCTTGGGGCTCAGGTGGCGCTCACCTCTGGACATCACCCTCATACTAATGGACAATGTGAATGTATGAACCAGGAGCTAGGAGCCATGCTGCGCTGTGACTGTTCCTCACACCCTTCCTCCTGGAGCACCCACCTGCCTTGAGTGGAGTATGCGCACAATAGTCACATCTCCTCTGCCACAGGTCAGTCACCTTTTGAATCCTCCCTTGGTTACCAACCCTCACTTTTTCCCCAGCAGTCCCCTGTTTCTTCATCCATTCCACAATTCCTCCGCGGTGCCAGGCGTGCCTCGTCCACCACCAGGGCGGTGTTGGACCGTACAGCACAAAGGAACAAACAGTTGGCAGATTGACGGTGGCGCCCGGCTCAGGTCTATGTCCCTGGTCAGAGTGTCTGGTTGTCCTTGAAGGATATTCCTCTGAAAGCGACCACCGTCAAGTTGTCCCCGCGATTCATTGGTCCCTTCAAGGTCCTGGATGTCCCCACTCCTACCACTGTTTGTTTGGACCTTCCCCACTCCCTACGTGTGCATCTAGTTTTCCATGTGTCTCTGGTTAAGCCTGTGGTCTCCAGTCCCCTCTGTCCCGCTCCTGCACCCCCTCCTCCAGCCTATCTGTACAAAGGGGGGCTTGTTTACACTGTAAACAAGATCCTGGACTCTCGTACTCGTGGTCGGGGAATCCGGTACCTCGTGGACTGGGAGGGGTACGGTCCCGTGGAGCGGTCTTGGGTTCCTCGCTCCTTCATCGAGGACCCGTCCCTGATCCGGGAGTACGTGGCTGCTTAGGCTAGGACACCAGGGGGCGTCCGTTGAGGAGGGGGGGGGGGTACTGTTATGAGCCTGGGTGAGTACTCTTCTCACATTTCACCATCTCTGAGTGTTTGGTTGCAAGAGAGGGAGCGGCAGCTGGACCTCGTCAGCTAATCAGCGGGTTAGCTTCATAAGAAGGATGGTGAACTCTACTCGACGCCGGATGATTACTACTGATTGGTAGTCTCTTGCCCTCGAAACTCGTCTCTAGTTTTTGTGCTCTCTTGTGTGTTGTTTTTGACCTCGACTAACCGCTGGGTGTTTATTTTGGATCGCTCACCTCAGGTTTTGCTTCACCTCAGGATTTCCATCAAACTCCATAGGACCTCATGCCGGCTCTGCTTCCTGGTTCACCATCCACCCGTCCGGACCGACCCGCTCTCCACCGTACCCCGCTCCCTCTCCAACCCCCACACCGTCCTCTCGAAAACATCCCATCACACCTTCTTGGATTACTTGCTATTCATCTCCTGGACTATTACCCCGGCTCATCCCCTCCCCAGCTCTTCAGGTCTCCTTGGCCCTGTAAGTCCCTCCTTCAGTTTCCCTCGTTGCACTACAACTCCCAGTACTCACCTCTGTTTGCTCTCCCCTCTAGACGCATCTTCCCGTTTTCCTCACCCGCTGGACTTCCAGTGCGCCCTTAGTTCTTTGTTAAATAAAATATTAATTTTTGTCCTTTAAATTGGTGTCCATTTCCTGATTCTGCATGTCTTGGGTTAGACATTTGCCCCAGAACATGACACTTGGACACTGTTACTAACATATCCAGACTCTCTTTGAATGAAAAAAGAAAATATTTACAATAAATAATTGGACACTAAACCAAATGTAAATTTTACTCAGATTTTATTGAATTCTGAAAATATGAAAAGGATATTCATTAACTCTCACAGGTGTCTAAACCCAACATCTTTAGCTGATTTTGGAGAAACCTGTGCCAAAATAAAAACGCTGAATGAAAAGACTTTTGTAAAGGAAAGTTTGTATTTTTTATGTAGAGTTCATGCACTTGAATAATTTATGAGAATGTTAAACTGGTTGGTGCCTTTTCTTAAGAAAAAACACCCTCTTAAAGTTCTGTATGAAAATGTATTTCTTTTTGAGTGAGCCAAATTACCTTTTTAGCTTCTCCTGTAGCCGTCACCTTACCGTGATGAAGGAGTTTGAGCCCCAGTACCCGATGATGGACACCGGAGGTTAGGGGAGCTGTCAGGCTGAAGAAGGAGGCCTATAGGGCATGGTTGGTCTGTGGCTTTCTGGACGCAGCAGACAGGTACTGGACGGCCAAGAGGCCTGCAGCAGTGGCAGTTACAGAGGCAAAATCTCGACATGGGAGGAGTTTAATGAGGACGTAAAAAGACTATCCATCGGCTCCAAAAATGTTCTGGTAAACCCTCCAGTGTCTCAGGAACCCTCATCGACTGGGGCTATAGTTGGGAGGTGGACGTAATACTTTGAGGAGCTCCTCAATCCCACCGACACACATTCCAAGGAAGAGCCAGAGCTGGGAGGTCTGGGAATGGACTTTCTGATCTCTGGGGCAGAATTTGATGAGGTAGTCAAACAACTACACAGCAGTAGAAACAGAGGGTGGATGAGATCCATCCTGGGTATCTTAAGGCTATGGATGTTCTAGGACTGTCGTGGTTGGCAGGTCTCTGCAACATTGCATGGCCATCTGGGGCAGTTTCTATGGAGTGGCATGCTGGGGTGGTGGTCCCCATCTTTAAGAAGGGGACCAGAGGGTGTACTCCAACAACAGGGGAATCACATTTCCTCAGCCTCCTTGGAAAGGTCTACTCCAGAGTAGTGGAGAGGAGGATGCAATCTGGAGAGGAGGATGCAATCACCAGTTGAATCTCGGATAGAAGAGGAGCAATATGGTTCTCACATGGGAGTTTGTACAATCGATTCACATGTGTTTTGTGGGTTTGGAGAAGGCTTATGACTGTGTCCCCAGGGGCACCCTATAAGGGGTGCTCCATGAGTATGGAGTGGATGGCCTTTTGTAAAAGGCCAATCAGTCTCTGTATCAGAGGAGCGTGAGCTTGGTCTGCATATTCTGACCTATTCCCAGTGAAGGTTGGACTCAACAAGGGCGGCCCTTTGTCACCGGTTATGTAAATTACTTTTATGGACAGTATTTCTAGGTGCAGCCGTGGTGTGGGGGGCATCAAGTTTGGTGGCAGGAGAATCTCATCTCTGCTGTTTGCGGATGATGTGATCCTCCTAACTTCATCGAGCTCTGACCTCCAGGTGGGTTCGCGGCCAAGTGTGAAGAACACCTAATGAACCTTTTTTAACTTACCAGGAACTGTAATAACTCCAAAAATAAAATAGTTTAAAAAAAGTTAGTAAAAATATTAACCTTTCAGATTTTAACTTTAAGATTTATTATTAAGGCATGGAGTTTGCATGTTCTCCCTGTGCATGCATGGGTTCTCTCCGGGTACTCCGGCTTGCTCCCACAGCTCTCTGTCCAGGGTGTACCCCGCCTGATTGCCCATTGACCGCTGGCACTAGCCTAATTTTATCTCTGTCTGTAAAGTGTCCTTGAGTGTTTAGAAAGGTGCTGTTGAAATAAAATGTGTTATTATTATTATTATCAAGTGCTGCAGAAGTCTGTCAATCAGTCAGTAATTTAAGTCAGGTGTGTGGAAGTAGAGAAACACTAGTGTGTGAAAGGGCAACATGGAAAATGTGTAGGACAGGCGGGCACTGAGAAACCCTGATCTAAATGCTTAGAAACCCTTTGCAGGTGTTTTGGATTCTTCTTAAGCTGTGTGCTATAGTCATCACATTTATAACAAATAAAGGCTTGAAGTATCTGGCTTGAGTCTATCTCATATATTAGTTTGTCATTAATTCAGATACTGAAGTAAATAAACTTTTGCACCATATTCTATTTTTCCAGTTGTGCCACTAGGAGAAGATTTTTTTAGGATAGGAAATGCTTTTTTTTAATTTTTATTGTTTTTTTTTTGTTTTTTGTTTTTTTGCTTTTCGGGTTTGACATATGTTTGTTGTAACAACTTCAGTCTAACAAATCACTTTTGAAAGAATTAGACGTGGGTTAAAAGCTTATCAATTTTTTTCTCTGCATTTGCATGAGGCTCACATATGGGTTAGAACAATGTGAATCATGAAGACTGAGAATCTAGCTCTGTACGACTCCCCGATGGCAGTATTACGACACGTTGCCAGCTGGCTCTGACAAGGTGCCACCCAGACATGTCACAGGGCTGTCCTGCATCTCTAACCCCAGCCACACACACACACACACACACACACACACACACACACACACACACACACACACACACACACACACACAAAACTTATGTCCCCTTGAGGCCATCACTCACCCGTCATTCGTTGATGCCTCGTAGACCAATCAGTCTGCGTCTCATGAGACTTGGTGTCACACATTTAAGGATGCATAACAGTGCTCCTTGATTTCCCAGTGGCCACTGTCTGCAGCCGGCTTCTAAACACGCATGAACATACACACACACTTGCTCACACCCGCAGAATGCTTTATGTGTGATAGAAGATTTGTGTCATAGGACATTACATCAGCAGTAGGTGAGATTATGGCAGTTTTGACTTGAAGGCAGCATTCCAAATGCATTTACAGCCATTAAAAATGGTGAGAAAAGAATAGATTAGCAATCATTTTAAAATTCACTTAAAAAATCAGGCTAACAATTTTTGTGATGAAACACCTTTCCTCCATTTTACAGTGGGAATGTTGTGTAAAGCAGTACACAATGCCTATTGTTGGCCTCTGAATGTGGGTTGCTTCCACGATAAGCAGTCATCAGGCTAATTAAGACTCCAGTTTTGTCCAGAGCCCCAGTTCATTCTGCTGCAGCCCACCATCATTCCTCCCATGATGGAGAGAAGCTCCTCTTTGATTTTGACATTTTCAAACAAGGAAAAAAAAAAGCTTTGCTGTTGACCTTTGTTCCCTCTCATCTTCCTCTGTGTTTTTCTGTCTTTCTGTTACTTTCTTTCACTCTTTTCTCCCGTTTGCATATCGCTTTGAGCCGGGCAAAATTACGGGGCCTGTGAAATCCTGCAGAATGGTTTCACCATTAGAATAAAAGAGCAAAAGAAAAAGAGTGAGAAATAGCAATACTCTGAGTTGTGTGGGTCTCAAAGTTACATCTGTGTGACCCACGAAAACAGTGATTTTGCTCTGGGGAAAAAAGCATTTTAGACCCATTACTCAAGCCATTGCTGTTGTGCACTCATATAAAACAAGGCATAGAAGGGTGGAGGTAAAGGCGAGGGAAGGTATAGCACCAAAGCTCAATTGCAAACATAGCTTTTATGCTGGATGAAAGCCGAACTTCAATTGATGAGAGCTTTCAGGGTCTTGTGTAGGGGTAACGTTGAAGAAAGGCATACAGTAATGTTAGAAAGCCATTTTTACCACACTTTTGCACAATTACAGCCTTTTCTCTAAAAATGTGTTGTTTATAATAGATGACTGAGGCAACAATTGCACTGGAGTAGCTTTGAAGCTGGAAGCTCTGCAGAGAGAAGCGGGCAGGGAACATGTGACAATGAAGAAGAGCCTTATCTTTAAATACCAACAGGCTGAATTAACATTTAACTGGCATTGTGTGCAGTTTTTATATTCATAAAAATATATTCTTGAGTGTTTCTTATTTAGATTAATGAAAATGCTCTTGTGCTGAGCTATAACAGGGTTTGGCTTTTTCAAAACAAGTGCAATTTCCAGCTAAGCTCTGTATCAATCACAACCAATTAGCATGTTGTTCTGTGATAGAGGCCAGCGGTTCTCGTGCTCTGACACCAGCAGCTTCTTTTCTCAGCCAGTTATCTGACGCTAAGCCAGTATTTTTCCTAACGCCAGCGATGCCTTTGGTTTATTTGAGATAAATCAGTCATAAATCAATTTACCAAACCGTGTATTCTGATCTCGTCTCTTAACACTGGGCTTGCTTAGGTAATGGAGTAACCCTTTTTAATAGAAAACACACACACCCCTCTTTTCGGTGAGTTTGATGGATTGGCTGTTATTGCTGAATTCCGTGGATGACATTTTGAAGTGAAAATCCAGGTGTGGTGATACTTTCATTTATTATTTTGTCTATTTTCTCCCCTTTTCGCTCTCAGAGTTGGAAATTGGCAACTGGGTGGGTAATGTGCCATAAAAATGATACTTGTACTGTATGTAAGAAGAACAGGCGCACAAATGCAGTTTGAGTGGGGCTTTAGTAGATTATTGCTTATTTATTATTTGCTATATTGTAAAGTTTTACTGCCATTTTGTTACAAATATTTGTAAAATGACTTGTTTCCTTAATTAAATATGTTTTAAGTCTTAGGTTTGCCTATGTTACCCTTATGGAATTTAGATTGTTATAACTACTGATCAGTTTTTACTTCCAATCCACCCATAAACACACACATCCACACAGAGGTGATGGTGAGCTACACTGTAACCATAGCTGCCCCCAAAGCACTGACAGAAGCAAAACTGCCAACTGCAGGCGCCACCGGTTCCTATGACCACCACTAGCAGGCAAGGTGGATTAGGTGCCTTGCCCAAGGACACAACAGTAGCATTCTCTGACAGGAGCTGGGATCCAACCCACAACCTTCCGATTACTTGCCAACCCGTTCTACGTCCTGAGCTACTGCTGCCCCTAGAACTGTGAAAATCGACTTCTCGAGTCATCAATTTCTAACAGTAAGATTCACCTTCCCATTCATGGTTCCTCAACCTCAGCATATCGCCCTCAGTTGGAATCCATAGGTAGGGGGTCAGACGTACTCACAGGTGCGCTGCAGACAAAAGGAGAGGCAAAAGCAAGTTAAGCTACTGTGACCACATCTATTTATCCAGCCGTCCGTGGCTAAAACACTGGCTGTGGTTGTTTAGCGCCTTTGTGCTGTTTCCCTAAATGCAAGGCGTGGAAAGTGAAAGTACCAGCAGCCACATTCTGCCTGGTATCAGGCGTGACGGTCCTGTCAGCGAGTGATATGAAACACCTGGGTAGGAAGATCAGCCAGCCAAAGCTCGAACAGTTCACACGTTTTACTGCTGTCTGAATCGCCTATTTGTTGTTTTGTCTTTTCACATCAAATTAGATCCATTTTAGAGACTAAAGAACTCTTCTTGTAGGTTCAAAACCTTTGTGTTGACTTTCTCAGACGGATTAAGCTGGGGAGTCACTTCTGCTCTCTTCTTGCATTGAACCAGCAGATATAGTTTAATAATATACATGCATTCTCTCAGCCACACCGTGATTATATGGCAGTCTGTGCTAACCTAACTGTTCTTCATACAAACATTCATTGGAACGAACACGGCCACCCATGGAGACACCTTTCACACACTTTACTCCTAGAGAATATCACCATCCTGAGGATTTATAGATCTTAATAGACTTTTCTTGCAGCTCCCTGACTGAGGTGTCAGAATTGATGGCATGCAGACTTTTATTACCTAGTATGGTGTGTGTAATTAGGTTAAATAGATGGGGTTGGACACGCATGGTATAAACTACATTTCTCACCCCAGCTGAATTTATTGGCCACACTCTGCTCTCTGAGGTCTGCTATAATGCACTCATTTGCATGGGGGCACATGTTACAGATGGGTGTGCTACTGTTACATCAACTGCTAAGCACAATGACAAGGAGCTAGCTTATGAATAGCTGGGTTCAGCGGTTGGCAGCGGCCTGGCTCACCAACTGCCTATTAGTTATGATATGAAAGCTGCCTGGCAAGTATTAGATTGATACTTGACACTTCGAACAAAGCTCATTGTCATTGTAATTACTATACGTTGAGTTTTAATTTCATGGTCGTCCATATTGCCAGCATGATAGGGCTGTCTGTTACTTACATCTTCAGTAACAGCTGCCTTTTCAGTCAATGTATCCACCCGCCTTTCATATATCCAACAGTCTCAGGAATAACGACTTCATAATGACTATAATCGCTTCAGAAGTAATTATTATGCAACGCCATTAGTACAATTAAATAGTATTTTCTGAGGAAACATATCCATTTTTTCTTCCTCCAGATGTCCAATCAAGTGTGAGTCCCAGATATACTAATAGCAGAGAACTATACGTGTTATGACCTGTTCATTGAATAGTCTTTAAAAGGAATCACTTTATACCAGTTGCTGTATCATTTACTGGTGGTTTCATCCCATCTGTCTGTTAGGGACGAGCTGATCATGAAGTGTATGTAATGAGGTAAGTTCATAACCAGAGCAAGCCAGCCAACAGTAATGACAGTGTGGGAGTTGAAACACTGGCTGTAGCCTGCAGTGGTGGATGTTCCTGCTCAGACCTCTTTTTGACCTTCGCAGATTCTAATTTCCAAACCTTCGATTGAACCATCAGGAAGGCGTGTCTGCTGTTTCTTTTTCTTTTTCTTTTTTGTTCTTGCAAGTGTGATCTCATTGGCCAAGGTCCCTTTGTTCTACTTTTGGGGGCAACAACAATAATCGTGCAAAGAGGCGTGTACACAGTAACATGCAGTCATGCACACATTCTACCTCTGACTCCAGAACCAGGGGATTGGCTTGGACCAGCTGATCCATGTCACTCCACACACACCCCCAAACACATGCAGGCTCAGGTTCACGTGTACTGAAACCTGGCTTCTTTCCCGGTGCAATGCGATGAGATCCAGAAGCCCTATGTTGCGACGTGGGCTGCTTAACACAGCGGTTTGTCTAATATTTCCTACATTCTTTCTTTTCTTTTTCCATCACTCTACCTTTATTCTCTTTGTCTTGTACCCACACACATTATTCCTTTCACTTTTTACTCCCTTTTACCTCATCTTCACTATTTTCTCCCTTTTCCACCCTACCCCCACACCCTCCAGGGTTGGAGACAGCATTGGGGTTTGCTGAAGACAGGGCCCATTGACAGGCTAGACTGGCAGTAACTTATTGTCTATTGATGGAGTGTGACAAATCATGTGGGAATGCAGGGGTGCGTGGCAGTGAGAGCCAGGGTGTTGAGTATGTGAGCGTGCCTGCATGTGCACTTGCAACTTACATGCCTGTGTGTGTGTGTGTGTGTGTGTGTGTGTGTGTGTGTGTGTGTGTGTGTGTGTGTGTGTGTTTGCCTTTTTGTGTCAAAGCCTGTATGTGTGTTTGTGCATAAAGTCTTAGTGTGGGGCAGGCGGGCATAGCCAGGACCCTTCACAGCTCATTTGGTCCAAATGGGGCCACCTGGGTGGTGAGGGGGCCCAGCAGGACGGCTCTTGCATTCTGGAGCCCCGCTGACAGCTCCCTAACATAGGGACTTTTGTCGGCCTATTAATCAACACAGCCACTCTGACAAATCACCACAAGTATGACCTAATGAGCAAGGAAAAGGAGGATGAGGTAAAGTAAAGAGGTAGAGACATGATGGAGAAGGTGAAGGTGGAGCAGGGATAATGCGGACGAAGGTGGAGGCTGAAAAGTCACAGAGAGTCGAGGTCTAATGGAAAGGAAATGAAAGAAAGTATGTTGACATTAGAACTGACAGTTTAGGCCGTGGGGTCATCCATGAAGCAATAAGAAGTGAGTGCTAACCCAGTCGTTATCTGTAGCCGACCTTTTATCTCTACAGTCCCAAAACAAACTGGTTGATTTGCTCTTATGAAAGAGGAAACCGCACAGTCCAAATAGTGGTGTAGTGAATTATTGAGTACCCATCCAACACCAATTCTCCATTGCTGGCAAACAAATTAAACTACAGATGCTTTCTGGACAATTTTTTGCAGATGCTTCGGAGCAAATTAGAGGTGCCGAGACGTTTGATTTTGAGCACAAACAACATTGATGTATGTCTTCTTCTCTGGTTCCCACCCTGAGGTGAGCTAGCATCTAATCTCTCCACTACCAATCTTGGGTCCAAATCACATTAGGCGGGATCAGAGGTGAAACTGGAGCTTTTCAACAGCAGCCTGTTCTCACTAATGAACCCCCATGGCCATCCATTGCATATTACAGCCTTGCTGAGTGAGGGGGAGAAAGTTTTGCAATAATCATTATGTAATTGCACAATGGTTTCCATTGCCCTGACATTTTGAAAACTCAATAGCAATATCTTTATCCTTCTCTATGGGGAATTTGCTTGGAAGGGCTGCACCATATATGATTGATGATTTTCCGAGGCTAAACAATCTACTTATTGTAATCATACAGTGTAATGTCTGTCTGAAGTTTGTGCTATAAACGGGTTTATTTTCAGTACATTTTCTGCTGTAAACTCACATTGGCTATGTTGAGAGTGGTTGTTTGAATTAGTGACCCAGTGGTTACTCAAAAACAATCCCACTAAGCTAATACTGTTACTCCCAGCTCTGTCTCAGTGGAACTTTATAATAAACTAGCTTAAATGTCTCTATTTGAATGTACTCTTATGGGCCAGTTAATATTCAGCCTGCTACTGAACACTATTCAGAAGCAGCACCCTTGTATTGACTTGTCTCTCTGTTGATCTGTCCAATGATATACTAAGCCCCAACCTGTCTGATCCATTGACTGGCCCACGATGGAAGGGCCATAGAAAAGATTCAGAATGTATGCTCCTCCCATCCATTACCTGGTAGATGCTTCTGCATCAGGGCTCAAACTCTGGAACAGATAACCTTGTGAAAGGCTTGTTAAACATGCAAAAGATTAGCTCCCATTTCACATTCATTGATGAATTTCAAAGAGAATGTGTGTGTTTGTGGAGAGGGGAGAGTAAGCTAGAAGAGGGGATTCAATTGCAAGAACCTTTCCCAAAGGAAACATAATATATAGTTATTGTCTTTGATTTTTATTGGGAAGCTGGTCAAGTCCTGTTTGTAACATATTATTAACTCAAAACCTACCCCACCTCGTTCCCTGTGTCCATCAGTCAGTCCATCCCACTCTAGTTGGTGAGCATTAGGGCTGCAACAAACGATTATTTGGATAATCGATGAATCGGATGGGGTCTCGACACGATTAATCGATTAATCGGATTACATGGGGAAATTTTTAAAAACTGCTAGGGAAACGTTATTTCTCTCCTTCCTTCACTTTATTTAACACAACATTATTAGAAATCAGTTCAATAGCAGAAAAACAACATGCCAACACCTAAATTGTCTTATAAGGTGTATAGACAGAGACCCTAAGCTACATCTATCTGTGACCTAAAATGCTTGGTCCAATCAAACAGCTTAAGGGCAATTCTCATGTGTTTTGTTTGATCTCATCTGCAGACATTTATTATAACTGGGGATGTCAAACAACTAATTTTTAAATGTAATTAAACATAGGCTGTGAATTAATCAAAATTGATCACTATTTCCAAAAATGACTGAAAAAATAAGTTGTCCCACACTCCATGGAAACTTTCAGAGAATCCACAAATAGTGGCTTTCAAATGGTTTTGTTACTTTTTGCAAGTTTAGAAAAGAAGCAGATGAGACAGCATGTCTGATAATTTAGTTTTTCATCTGATAATATTAGAACATGTCAGTAATGCCTGAGGGGCTTTTATAAACACTGTATAACTAACACTACTGGGGAGGGTATGAATTACACAGAGGCTTCTGGGGAGCCCAGTTATTGGGGGGGGGGGGGGGGGCAGCATTTTGCCTTGGCCCCCAAAATGTCTTGAAACGGCCCTGGGTGTGTGACTGAGTGTTGAAGGTGACCTGAATAGTATCAAATTTATAAATATTACATGTGTGTAACTTATTGTTTTATAGGTAAAAACGTGTAGTGGAGATAAATCAACCTACATTTTACTTTTCAACACTTTGTTTTGTTTTGTTGTTTTTATTGAACTATTTTCCTGTCCTGTCTGTCTCTCATCTTCCTGCATCTCCTCTTAATTCTCCAGAAAAACTGCTGCCTGGATTCTTACTTTTTCACCTCATCAGTTACTTCTGTGCAGATCAAAGGAATCTCCTGACCGCAAAGCGCAGAGCGAGTTTTCGATGCTGCGTGAGGTGAAATCACCGCAGCACAGGTGATGAGCTCCGCAGTAGCAGAGCGCTGCAGGCACAAATAAGACAGAAAATAGAGAACATGTGCAGACATGAACGATCGTGTGCTAATTAGTTTTTTGGTTGCGCCACTTTGAGAATGGACCGTGCGCTGGAAGCAGCTGCCTGGATCGCTGCGCAACAATGCGCTGTGCCGCTCTCTGCTCAAAAGAGTCCAAAAATGATATAATATAGAAAACTTTTTTCCGGCTCCCCGGATGTGTAGGATATCCAGCTTCCCCATAATTCGATCCCTTCTCCTGGATGAAAAGCCGGACATTTTCATCAATACAAGAACCTGCAGTCCGGACGCGCCGGACAGAGAGTGAAAAGTGGACACGTCCGGGGAAAACGGAACGTACGGTCACCATAGTCCTCATAAAGCGGGAAATTATAGATACAGTATTTTGCTCGTGCCCTGGGCTCTTTAGAGTTCGTGGGCCCTGGGCAATTGCCCAGTTAATCCGGCCTTGGGCGGAACCGGTTCGCAGCAGCGCGAGTCCCCCCGCTCATCTAATAAGCGTTACGCTCACGACTTTAGACTCTTTTTTTACGAGCTTAGGGCATGTCTAGCCTGTGTAATAATCCGGGACTTGGATGAATCACTTTTGAAAAGTTTTTAATTTACCCGGACACAGAGTTCTCTCCTTCCTCGCTGATGATCCCGACATGCTTGCGTTTAAGATGCTGCATCATCCCGTGCCATGCTAAGTCTGACCTAAACGTTGCAGGTAACGCATGTCTTCGCCTGATTTAACTGAAAATGCTCCCAAACTTAAAAAGCTTTTACTTTTTTGACTCTCGCTGCTTCTGCCATGTTCCTCTTCCAAACAACTGCTGGCTCTCCCTCGCGCTGATCTGCCGGCTCTCCCTCGCGCTGATCTGTCTGCGCGCAACGGCGGGCGGGAAGGGGGGGGGCGCTTTTGGAAGAGTTGTGCGACACAACGAATCGATGACGAAATTCGTTGCCAACGCTTTTAGTAATCGATTTTCATCGAATTTATCGATTCGTTGTTGCAGCCCTAGTGAGCATTATCTTAAACTTACCTGTTTATTCCATCCAAGATACCATGGTGACTGAGGTTGCATTATTAATCTATGTCGATGATAGTTCCATATAGGCAATGTCCGTAAATACTCTAAGCCAGTGCACAAAAGACATGTTGCCATCTTTGAGCTGTGATTTTCTTCATTGCAGTCAATCCTGCAATACAAATTCTACGGGTTTTCTCTGTATGTGATAGCTGTGAGTCATCATTTAGTGAATGAACAACAGGATCCAAGAGAGAGGAACACCACTCAAGTCAGTAATACAACAAAGCACTTTAAACAAGGACATCCCATCCCATACAGCATGGGTTATTCAATTCCCATCCTAAAGGGCCACTATCCAGCACATTTTAGTGGTTCCTCTGCTCCAACACACTTGATTCAGTGGTTGAATCACCTGTGCAGCAGCGCATCAGGCCTGTTAATCACCTGCTGATTGAAATCAGGTATGCTAAAACAGGGTTAAAACAAAAACGTGCTGGATACCAGCCCTCCTGGACCGCAATTGAATACCCCTGCCATACAGCTTGAATGAATGAACCCAGAGTCCCATAGGAACAAGAAAATAATTTTCAGGAGATCATTGTATTTTAATCCTGTACTTTTTTACTCAGGAAATCTGAATTTTGAAACAAGTTGTACACTTTGCCAAAACCTTAATTTATTGTATATTTGTAAACTCCTACATATGTTTGTTTTGCTGGAATTGAGCTCATGTCATACTTTTACAAAACTTTTAACACGTTTTAGAAAGATTGGCTGACACTCTCCGCTATAGGGGTTGTAGACAAAACACTAAGTAACAAATCAACACATAGTGTTTTTGATTTTACCTTCAAATGGAAATTTTAACTATATAATCATTGATTCTGCTTTTATTTGTTTATTTTCTTCTGTGTCAAATAGAAACAAAATTTCATTCATAGAATGAAGGAAACAAACTTGCTGAAGCTACAGTACTGTGCACAAGTTCAAGGCAGGTGTGAGAAAATGCTGTAAACAAAGAATATTTTCAGGAATGGAAGTGTTAATCGTGTATTTTCATCAATCAACAAAAAGCAGTGAATGAACAAAAAATAAATCTAAATCAAATCAATACTTGGAGTGACCACACTTTGCCTTCAAAACAGCATCAGATCATCTAGCTACTTGAACACAAGTGTTAATGGAACTGGGTCGCTAGGTTGTTCCAAGCATCTTGGAGAACTAACCACAGATCTTCTGTGGATGTAGGCTTCCTCACACCCTTCTTTTGCTTCATGAAGTTCCAGACACTTTCCATGATGTTGAGATCACGGCTCTGTAGGGGTCAGACCATCACTTCCAGAATTTCTTGCTCTTCTTTACACTGAAGGTGGCTCTGAAAAACTTTGGCTAGATGTTTGGGGTCACTCACTTTGCATTTTGTAAATTGACTTTCTTATAGCATCCTTATACCAAAGCTTTGCAAGATCATCTTAAATAGTACAATTTTTCTGCAGAAAACAAAACTTTGCTTTTACATTTACAACGACTGGTGCTTGTGTTTGTAATCAGTTGCGTCTGAATGTTTTTGATAATTGTTATTTCGTTGTATGCATACAGAAGCTACAGATTTTACTTGTTGTACTTTAGCTGAAGGATAATAATATTCATCTTTCAAAATCCACTGATTATAAGGATCACATCTGGGTTCTGATCTAGTGGGTGCTGGACAATTGCTGTCCCGCCTCTTCAGCAGCTGCAGCTATACAGCACATCATCCTCTCTGTATGCAAAAAGATAAAAATTGCAAACACACAACTGTATATTGAGACTTTTCACATTTTTAACTCATGCATTGCTTTCTTCCTTTATTCATTATGCTAATTATGTAGTTACTTATGATTTGCCAGTGTATTAATGACCCTCTTATTTTCTTAATGTATTGTATTTAGACATTATTTCTACACACAAATGAAACCTAATATATAAATGTAATGACATTAACAAAAATGCTAATAATTTATTTTATTTATTTATTTATTTATTTATTTACTTTTTGGCAAAGCTAGTCACACCCACTAAGGAAGAATAAATTGTCAATACATTTTAGTACAGAACTTTCTAAATATTGTTCAAACACATTAGCTGCATTGCATCAATGACACATTGTATAGCGTCTTGACATCACACAGATGAAGGCTCAAAAGTGTAATGGGGATTTTGTAGTTGCATTTTATCATGTTCTTGTGATGCCTATGAGCAGATCTCGAATCTTGATGTGTCACTGCTCCTTTCATAGACTTTGTCAGTGTTTGTGTTTTGTTTGTGAGGAATGCAACACTGCCAGAGGGCTGTGTGTAAGTGTGTACGCACAGTATGCTCTCCTGAGCTGACAATAGACCTTTACATCAAATCCCAACAAGGTGAGGCACAACTTGAAAACGTCTTTTCATCGCTTTCCTTATCACTGTCACACTGCTGTTGGCAGAAAAAAGGAGAAAATAAAATTGAAAGAGGGAGCATTATAATTTTCTTATAAGGACAGAGGGGGTAAAATGGGGTGCACTCGATAAGGATCTGAAGATTAGGATGGAGCAGAACAATAAATTATTCAAAGTGTTTGAAAATACAAACAGCTATAATTAAGTGGCATTTGATTTTAAATGAGGTGACAGCAAAGATTCATTTATCTCCTTAACCTGCTAAAAATGCTATTAGCATGGTAGAAAATGAACTGTTTGAACTTGTAACAGAACAAGGCCCTGATCTGTTAGACAATGGCAGAATGCTCCCCGAGCTAAATACAATACACACACACACACACACACACACACACACACACACACACACACACACACACACACACACACACACACACACGCACATACTTTAAGGTGAGATCATGTCTACACTGACTAATCACCTCATTGCAGGCCTAGCAAAACCACAGGAGCCCATACCTAATAATGTCATTATGAATGGAGCCTTTACACTTAAATTTACAGTAAGACCAACTAGTCCCAGTTTAAAGCAAATGTGTTGTGAGTGCAAACATCAAAACGGTTGCAGATGCAGTATTTGCTTTTAAAACGCTCTTATCCAATGCATCTGTTCTCTTGAAATGAGCCATGTAGCCTAATATAGTGTGGAAGTAATGTCCTGCTGTGGACAGCGTCCAGAAGCAAACATATTTTAGCCAAATAATAGAGGCTCACCTAGTCTTGGGGTTTAAATGGGTATTGTGTTAATAGGTGTGCATATGTTTACATTTTACTAAGCTCTCAGCCATTTTTAATAGCCACCAATGTTTCGACCAAAAAAAGAAGACATTTTGAGTTGCTTATCAGGTAAACTGTTATTCTGTAAGGACAGAAGTGTCATAGTATCAAAGCAAATACCTTATCTTTAAACCAACCACAATAGCAGTTTATCCAACTAAGCTAAGAAACACTTTTTCAAATAGCAGAATATGCTAAAACGTGAAAGTTATTTGCTGTGGTTTGAACTTTATTTATAGCTAGGTTTAAACTAAAGTTTTGTCAGTTATTTGCAGCGTCTCAACCTCAATAGAGTTCCCACTTCGTGTATGCACAAATAAAGAAAAAGTACTGAATGAGTCATAGATTATGTTTTGGGTAGCAGACTGAGGCTGGGTTGGGGGTGGGGGTGGGGGGTTTCCATGGCTGAAATTCTTGTTCTGTTGATGTGTTTGTGCATGTGAGGAGGGCAAAATCTAAACACTATCTGCATTGTCTTTGTTTATTAATTCATGGGTTATGTTTTATGCATTTGGTGACAAGGTTTAAAAGGAGTAGACCCAAACACAAGACGCGGTACACAGAGGCAGATTGTGCAGTAAAGCAGACTTTTACAAGTGTTCTTTAAATGCAGCTGTGGGTGCACAGATCATCCACAGGCAATGGAGGTGGGATTGAGGAGTTGATGTTTCACAGAAAATGACATTGGATTTTAAATTAGAAGACACAATGGCATTAAAGCACAAATCGAGACAGAACAAAATGTGTAAATTCAATTAAAACACTGAGTGATGAATAAACAAATGCAGGTGTTTGTGTAAGCACTATATTTGATTTTTTTTAATAAGACAATCATTAAGGAACCAGCTTGAACGGTAGTGTGCAGTACAAAAGAAACAGGCATTACTGTAAGATTTGTAAACAAACTTCTACTAGTAGCATCTCCAGACACGTGTGTAGAACCTTTTATGTCTTCCTTTCTGTTACGGCTGCTAGTGCTATCTCCTGCTCCCTGGAGCCAGCATCCCGGACAGGCCCCCATTTATCTTACAACCTGGCACGTTTAAAACGAAGGATGGTGTAACATAAGGAGGCATGTGCAAGATGGTAAAGGAAACATTTATTTATTTTATTTTTTGTCAAACAATTTGTCTTTTAGGTCCTTTTGATTAAGACCCTTCTACACTCTACAAAACCTAAACAACCATTAGAATATCACCTAAATTCTCTCTTGTAAGTTATTACATCTGCAGATTGGTGACACCTCAGCCCCACCATATTGATTAGCTAATTTGGTTCCTTAATAACTGGGTGTGAAGCGGGTATGGCTGGTCTTGCTTCATATTCTTGATAACCTTGGCATAATGGTGGCAGACCCCGAGTCATGGTCAAACCGTGATTTGGGGAAATGTGGTCTGTGCTTTGACTGCTGTTTTTCTGCTCTCATTGATTGTTTTATTTGTATTTTATGTGCCTGTTTTTATGTTATTGTTTGGGAAGCGCTTCGGTCAACTCCCATGCTGTTTTTTAAATGCACCATATAGATAAATAGGTATGGTATGGTATGGTATGGTATGGTAGTGTTATTAATACACACATTTAATGAACAAGCCAAGACCACTTTGTAGTGAAATCACCATTCTGTGCATGTGCCTTAACTTTGCATTTGTTATATTTATGTTATGTTTATTTATTTAGTAGACAGTTTTATCCAAGGTACAGATTAACCTGACCTGCAGGTTTTTGGTCAATGGAAGGAAATCGGAGTACCCTTCAAAAAAATCCACACGCATGCATTGGGGCAACCTGCTAACCCCACACAGAAAGAAGTGACTGTGACAAGTTTATCCAGTATAAGAATCCTTTCCTTCTTATTTTTGAAAAATAGTTTTGTAATTTGTATTTCTTTATCACTATTCCTTTATCTTTCTTTTTAGTTTGTGGAGAAATGTGCTTGGCTGAGGCCCTCAACCAGTAGCAGGTATCGCTTAGTTTGAATTCCAAACTTCTTGACTTTCCTAACATGCTGGTCTCTAAGTTACAATAAAATGGCGTGCAAGAGGTAGAACTAAAGGGGGAAGGTGGTCATGGAGGACATTAAATAGAACAACAAGGTGTCTTGCTTAGATCTGTTCCTTTGTTGAATTTTAAGCGTATAAAATTTCCCTCTTATACATTAAATAATGCTGCATTTAACCTAAAGGAAAGATAGAACAAAAAGGCTAAGATTCATTAGGGGTCAGTGTTTGGTTCTTGGTGAAAATGACTTGTGCATCATGTGGATGGACTCTGAGCATCGATGTCAAACACTTAAAAACAGGCGCTGCTGAAAGGTGCTAAGGTGGTTGGCTTCCTTAATGATGGCTCTTGCTAACAATTTGCTGTAGCTTGAGGGAGAGAGGTCTCTCACACACTGCATACACATACCTGCACTTCTCACTGCCACTGCATCTTCTGGGGTGCCGCTTCAGTGAAAGGTTCAGCCTGTTCAGCCAAGCTCCTAACAAGAGCCAAACAGCTGGGAGACCGAGGAAGAGGAACAAGGGGGGTCAGAATGGAAGGTAAGAGATGCTGAGAACTGTCAGCCTACTGGGATGCATACTGTCTGTGTGTTTAGAACAGTCAGCCACTGGCTGCACTGACCAGGAGACAGTTGTGTGGACTTGGCAGGTGTTTGAATATTGGTTGTTGTACTCCTTCTTTACTGCATATAATAATGCACTCACAAGCATCGACAATTCTAAATTAGACCTTACCTTGTCAAACACAAACAGGGTCCCTCTTTCATTTTTTTCTCAAGCAAGATCGTAGCCACGGTAGAACTGTATCCTATAGTCAACTACTCATAGTCATACGGAGGTGGACAAGCAGCCTAATGATGTCTGAAATAACAGAGCAACTGCTATGATATGCTGTGATAATTGCTATTCTCCTGTCCACAATACAACTAAATGTTGAATCAGTTCGCAAACACATTAAAATGGAAATGTCTACATTAATTTGGAGCATGGTCTAAATTATTCAGTAATTAAGTCACTGCAAATTTACACAAACTTTCCCCTAGATGACTAGAGAGAATAATTAGGAGCTAGAAACAGTCATGCAATGGATTTGAGATATGTGGTCACACACATATAGTGTGACTCATTAAAAAAAAGAATGTCATGCACAAATCAAAGGTTAGCCCACAAAACACATATTGTAATGCATACACTACAAAAAACTATGGCTAAATCCTTCAGTTTTTCTCTAAAAATATAAAAACAGGAGGTAAAGCAACCAAAAGATCATTAACTGTTTGAATCTGCAGATGTTCTAAAGAGCTTTTGTCAAGTTTTATGTTTAGAATAACTCAAATATTAATTTTATTTTTAGCCAAATTTTTCCACCTTATTTCAATCCATTGGTTTTTCCTTGTCCGGTCCGGTCCCTGTTGAACTTAGTACATGTGGAGCTGACATACGTTTCCTGCATGTTTTTGATCATGAACACAGCTGATTTGTTTGATTTAGGGATGAACTGCTCTCTTAGGCTCTAAGGAAGGTTGAGGAGACACTGCAGCTGTTAGATGAAGGTGTTAAAAAGACAAATGCACAGCGAGGAGATAAGTTTCATTTTTGTTTTATTGAAGTTAACTCTTAGTTTTTCATGCAGGCTAAAGATGAAAACAGTCTTCTTCACCTATCTCCTGCATGAGCTTCTGATAGAAAATAGACAGTGAAATGCTAGGATTTGAAACTCCTCACGTATCTATGTCACACTGTGAATTTGCATTCATGGCCTCGCCCATCTTGACTCACGCCCGCACACAGGACGGCTTTTTAAAATGTTTTGCGGTGAAGAGAAAGACTGCAAAGTGTCTTGGTGGTAGTGACTTTGCAGCATGGCTGAATGCGTTCTGTTAGCCAATCAGAAGCAAGATGTATGCATATAAATAATAATATTGAGTATTCCTGCTGATTTTAACCCACTTTTGCGCCAGCAAACATCTGCATCTCAGAACAGGAGCATCATAAGTTTTTTTTAATGACTCACAAGGTGTTGATTTACACTAGAGAACACTGCAAACGTATTGAATAAACCAGTAAACCACACCACAATCACAGTACTTTCACCCCTCCCGTCGGTTATCATCCCTTATCGGTTACGTCTGGCTGATACCTGAATTCACATTGGCACGGTAAACAAGAAGGCATAAAACACCGGTCGTCGTTTTCTAGGTCCAAACGTCTTTTGTTTTCTGCAATTTCAAATGTTGTTTATCTTTTTGGGACTCTGGCAGTTAGTCCTAAAGTTCAAGTGGTAGCAGCCAACAGTTTCTCCTTCTCTGAATTTATTGAATGGAGAACCTCTCACAGTGGTGTTCTGTTGCAAAATGTGTGAGTGTGTAATGAGTGGAGGACCCAGGTAAAAGCAGAAGTGCTTTGGTGTGTTGAGACAGACAACCAGATAGTCCAATTGTTGGTTTTGTAATCGAGCTGAGGTTTTGAGACAAATGTAAGATAACCACTTTATTCTTTTTATTTTAAATCTCCACAATTTATTTATAACTATACTATGTTAGAACATTTTTAAGGGGCATGAAATGAAGCTAGCTTTTTGCTAATTTGCCATTTTATCCTTAACCATACACCATTGACCACTACCTTTTGTGAGTTGAAATTGAGGGCCGGGGGGTGGGGTAGTGGGGCAGCAGTAGCTCAACAGGTTGAGCGGGTTGTCCAGTAATCAGAAGGTTGCAGTTGATCTTGGCTCCGGACAGAGAATCCTGCTGTTGTGTCCTTGGGCAAGACACTTAACCCACCTTGCCTGCTGGTGGTGGTCGGAGGGACCGGTGGCGCCTGTGCTCGGCAGCCTCGCCTCTGTCAGTGCGCCCAAGGGCAGCTGTGGCTACATCGTAGCTCATCACCATCAGTGTGTGAATGTGTGTGTGAATGAATGTAGTGTAAAGCGCTTTGGAGTCCTTAATCAGAGAGGCGCTATACAAGTGCGGGTCATTCATCATTTATCATTTATAGTGAAACATAGAGAAATGAGTTAAATGAGGTTCTTTTAGCTTCAGCATGAAGGTGTTTAGAGTTACCTTTACATGTTTTGACCTTCGTCTGCGGTCTGTCACAATCTGCCCCTGCCTCCCTGACTGTGTCTCTCCCCTGCCTGATTAGTCTTTATTGTTCTTACCTGCCCCGTGTTAATCCGCCCATGCGTTCCTGATTGTTTCCCTGAGTATTTATACCTCCCGTCTTGTTTGAGTCTTTGTCGGATCATTGTTTGTTGTCAGCGTTGTTTTGTTCTGTCATTCCCGCTCTACCATTAAAACCATTTTTATTTCATCCGTGCCTGCATTCCTGCCTCCTGATCTGCTTTACCACACATGGTTCGCCGTCATCCACACCCTCAACATGACAGAATGATCCGACCAACCTGGACCTGTGGTGAGCTCTAAACATTTGCCTGGAGGATTACTTTTTTTTTGCTTTTTCTCCATTTAGCGGAGGGAGATTCCGACTTGAGGGGTTTCAGCGCATCCTACCTGTTTCCGGGGTGGTCGGACCCATTGAGGGGGTTTCGGTGCATCCTATTTGTTCCTGGGGTGGTCGAACCCATTCTCCTCTCCTGCTTTCGGCACCGTCCTGTTTTTTTCCCAACGGAAGCCGCGGATCCTGGGGTTTTGGTGGAGTAAAACCCCTACGCACTCCATCATTCTCCAGGGTGGTAGGGCTGGTCTCCCCGCTCCTTCTTCTGCTTCCCTGCACCCAAGCCTCTGCCTGGGACCCAGCGTATTGTGATGTGCAACTGCTCAGACCGTTTGTCGAGTACCTGCCGCCGAGCTGGATTTCCTTGCGTCGCTCCTGCAGTTCAGCAACTTCCTGGTCCACGCCTGGGGGGCCTACACCTGCAGGTCCTCCATGCTGCAGCCTCTTCAGAGTCCCGCCGCTGCAGTCTCTTCAGGGTCCCACGCCTGCTGCTGCAGTCTCTTCAGGGTCCCACACCTGCTGCTGCAGCCTCTTCAGGGTTCCACGCCTGCTGCTGCAGCCTCTTCAGGGTCCCACGCCTACTGCTGCAGTCTCCTGTTCCAGTTTCCGAGTGTTCCAGTTTCCAAGTGTTCCAGTTCCTGTTCCAAGTCCGAGTGTTCCAGTTCCTGTTCCAAGTCCGAGTGTTCCTGTTTGAAGTCCAAGTGTTCCCGTTCCAAGTCCGAGTGTTCCCGTTCCCAAGTCCGAGTGTTCCCGTTCCCGAGTCCGAGTGTTCCCGTTCCCGAGCCCGAGTGTCCCCGTTCCCTAGTCCCAGTGTGCCAGTTCCCGAGTCCGAGTGTTCCAGTTCCCAGAGTCCGAGTTCAAGTGTTCCCGTCTCCAGTGTTATGTGGCTTTGTGGGCGTCTGGTATCCGTCCCTTGGGGGGGGGGGGGGGGGGGGGGGGGGGGGGGGGGGGACTGTCACAATCTGCCCCTGCCTCCCTGACTGTGTCTCTCCCCTGCCTAATTAGTCTTTATTGTTCTCACCTGCCCCGTGTTAATCCGCCCATGTGTTCCTGATTGTTTCCCTGAGTATTTATACCTCCCGTCTTGTTTGAGTCTTTGTCGGATCATTGTTTGTTGTCAGCATTGTTTTGTTCTGTCGTTCCCGCTCTACCATTAAAACCATTTTTATTTCATCCGTGCCTGCATTCCTGCCTCCTGATCTGCTTCACCACACATGGTTCGCCGTCATCCACACCCTCAATGTGACACGGTCTTCTTCAGGAGTGTCACAGAGGACATAATGAACATTGTAAAGTTTAGAGAAATGAGATTTTATCTAAATGAGTCAGGTCCCTACGTTTGTCTTTTTTTCCACACCTGTCTATATTTGTGATTTTCATAGCACAATTCAAGAAAAAATCTGTTGCTCCTCTCAGATATGCTTATCATTGCTTGAACTTGGTATCTAAGACTATTTGTGTTTGAAGTCTTGTGTTTGTGCCGATTCCTCTGTACACACACTTGTGTTTATTCATGCCTTCAAGCTTGGATGTTCATCTGTGCTCAAGCAAGAAAATGCGTGTCAGCTTGTGTAACTGTGGATGTCCTTTCAAAGGGCCTTCACAGATTTGTCCAAAGCTCTTTCACCAGGCACTCTATGACTCGTCTGCCCTCAAGATGGGAGGGTGTGCGTGTGGTGGCAGACAAGACGGGTTAGACACCTTCGAGAAAGCGCTTCTGCACAAATTTATAAGCGTTGTATATATTTTTTATTTTAGTGCACCTGCAGATTCATCAATATGATTCTGATTTATTGGCTCAGGTTCAAAAAGGGACTGTCTGTTCGGTCAGCTTTGAGGAATGAAATCTTAGATTCAAACTCATAAAAAAATGTTCTAATAACTATTTTCTTTAATTTATTAAAATACGGCTGTATCTACATCAGTATTCTTTCAAGGTATAAGAATTTTTTTTATTGTTGTGCAAACAGTGACGCATAATTTTGTGAGCTTTCGAGACCTTACGTGCTGCTGTCTTGCATCTGAAGCAGATTTGGTTGGATATTGCACATTTCTGTCCTTGTTGTTCCTGTCCTGTAGCTTTTGAGTGGACATCACTTTGTATCGAGAGGGATCCCAGGTGAGGGTCTAATACTGTGTGGCAACACCGCCCCACACAGACTTACTGTAGATCTGACACTGAGTTGATCTGACAATAAAATGGATCAGTGTAGCAGCTAGTAAGTCAGAAGGCACAGCATAATCCCTTCTGTCAAGTTTCGGTCTCGTCAATATTCAAATCCAGCCGGCTGTCCAATGGCTGTCAGTTACAATCTCCCTCTGGCTTATGGCCTTGCACAGGCACATACCTAAATTGAATTGGATGTTTGGTTCTCAATGGAAATTGAGTCAAAGAAATGACCTCCTACCCTGTATTGTGAACTTGTCAGTTACCTTGGATGAACTACTTTTAAATACAAAACATCCATTATGGCCCAATTGCTCGTCTTTATGGTTCTTCGTGTAATTTTAACTTTTTCTAAATTAGTTTATTTATTTTACTCCTGGAAATGAAACCTGACATCTGATATCACCGCAGAGCAGATATTTGAATTTAAAAGCATTTTTTGAAAAGTTTCATTCATCTTTAGAAAGTAAAACTCACCCGTTGCTTTCTAAAGTACAGATTTTTTTCCACCAGATTTTTTTAATATACTTCTCCTGAAGGTGCTTGTCTTGTTTTGTCTAACACAGTCTACAGTCTTCACTGTAAATTGATAATTTATATTAAATATCAGAATATGACAGTCAAGGAAAATTCTCTTCATTCACTTGAAATGACCTGATCTCAAAGTACATCTCACAGACGATGAAGGTCATTAAACCATGGTATCTTTTCAAACACTCTTCCTTTTTCTTTTGCACTTCTACTTCTCTGACACATGTCGCCCTAGCATCCAATGGAAAGGCTTGACCTTTGGAAAGTTTAGCACTTTAAATATTTAGGCTTGGGTTATGATGGATTCTCCAGGCCCTGTGGCAATGTGCAAAGCCTCTGATTAGGACCGCTGTCAGAGTCACTTAGCCGAGTGTCTGGCTGTCTGTGGCGCTTGGTGTTTGACAGGCGTGCCTTTTAAACAAACAGAGGTCCCAGTGGCAGAGCAGGCAGGGCACTCTGTGCAGCACAAACACCCGACACTGTGAGAGAAACCACTCAGCTCACTGACTGCTGCAGAAGAAACCACCAGCCACAAACTCTGGACATCTTTTAGGCACTCTCTCTTGTCACTGCTTGTTTTATTGTGTTGCCTTTCTGCGTCCCTTTGTCCGTGACAATACTTTTTTTTCTTCCACTGTCCGTGATTTGACATAATTTTATTCTTCTTTATCACTTTGCAAAGGTTTCATCTTCGTAGCTTCGAGTAATGTTTAGCAAGTTGATTGCCTGATGATCCTAATTTGTTGAACATCGCCACTGATTATGAGGAATCAGGAACGATGCTGCCTCTTCTGTATTGCCACCATCCCGTGATTAGGACGGCTTGCACCGTTGTTCGCGTTGAAATAGATCTGAACCAGCCCTTCTCATTTCACTCGGAGACAATCTCCCATGGCATCAATCCTGTAAATATATGAGTCTTAATATGTGTGTCCTATTCTGTATTCAGAGGAAGAGCCAAGTCAGCAGCTCCAGTATTAATGCATGAGAAATGAGCCAAGCCCATAAGAATTAAAGGGTAAGACTCCGCTTATTAAGATGTAAATTTCTGAGGAAAAAGTTGCCTGAAATGAGAACACAGTGAAGTTACTGTCAACTTTAGCCTACTTATGCATTTCTAAGAGGCGTTATTGTGTTGTAGCTGTTGAGATTAGATGCACGCAACAAAAATCCTCACTTATTCTTTTATTTATTTTTTATTTTTTTGCTCCTTTTTAGCTCAAGATATGCAACCCCATACATTAAAGAACAATTTACAGTTTTGGTAACATTATCCAGCGACAGTTTACATCAACTGTTGTGATCATTCAGATTGTGTGTATGTGTGTTCTCTTCCTCTCTCTCCCCCCCACCTCTGCCTCACACTCATTTCAAATTTGCACTTAACACCTTTCTTGGGAAAGGCTCCTCATTCATCAACAGTGTTTGTCCCAGTGACAAGTAGGGTGCCTCCTGCATATCAATATCAGCTAAGACAATGCTGAGCATGTAACCTTCAGCTAAATGTCATTCTGCTTAATCCTATTTGAAAATTAAACATTGAAAAACCTTTACCGTACCTTCCTGCCTTCCTTCCTCTCCCACTCCCTCCTTTATTGGCTGCCATTCTTCCAGCCGTCGGTTCCCCTTCGCTCGTTTCTTTTCTCTTATTTTGCACACCGTGTGACATTTGTATTGTTCTGTTTGTGCGAGTATTTGTGGATCAAATTGGCATTGTGTTAGAACAGATTTTAATTCTGTGTCACTCAAACCAACTTGTTTATGACTTCCATCTTTGTTCAATGCCTTTTGGGGGGTTTATTTTTATTTGTGTTTGCACAACGAAGACATAAACCTAAACATTGCCCAATAAAAGAGCAATGACCTATATATATGTGGACGGAAGAAGGCACATTTACATAAAAACATACCTTCCTTACATAGGATTGTTGCTATACACTGAAGTTGGCTGTGAAATAGAGAAATTAGACACCTGATTGGTCCAGAAACATGCTATGACATATAAACTCAAACTTCCTTCTGAAGGTAAAATAGCATTTTAGTATGCATTACCTACATGATTTGCTTTTAACTCCATAAAAACACACCGTGCACTTCACTCATGATCATGACATGGTGAGAAACAGGAATGGAGGAAGGGTGGGATAAAAGCAGACACAGAGATTGCAATGAAAATGCAATCATTTGAAGTTAGACTGATATAATTCTTCTGTGGAGGCAGCATAATGCAGCAGCTCAAAGGACAACCTTCAGCTCTCTGCGTGGATTTGATTGACCACAGCTGCTTATTGAAAGGTTCATTTGAAATACTGCGTGTGAATTACAGCGAGACTGCCCTCGACATCTTCCCGTTAATGCTACATGTCAAGTCTGAAATGTGAAGAATCAGAAATATTTAAAGAAGCGACAGTCTGTAAACAGGATGGAGTGGAAAACATGAGCTTTTCTTCTGTAAAATGTAGTTATCCAAACAGGGAAGGATCTGTCAGTGTGTATGTTGATGTTGACTTGGTAGAAATTGGTGTGATGGAGAAAGATCCTGAATCAGAACATAATTTCATTACTTTCCTTCCTGTGTGTGTGTGTGTGTGTGTGTGTGTGTGTGTGTGTGTGTGTGTGTGTGTGTGTGTGTGTGTGTGTGTGTGTGTGTGAACAAGGAAATGTGTACGTTCATGTCTGCATTAGAACACATTTTTGTGAAGGTTTTAGACAGAAAGGTTGTTTTTGATTCAGCATTTGACTGACTAGTGGAAGCTAACCATTAGCATTAGCAATTCCATAACACGGCAGAACTCCTTCAGACTTGTGTTATTTGTGGAGATAAAAGACCCATGTTGCAGAGCAAACAGTCAGTGGTAGAGTTGTGTTGCTGTTATCCAATCATAGATGCCTAAAAATCAGGAAAGCAGATTCCAAGTCCTGTCATTTTCTGATCCCCATTCCTTACTTCTTCCTGAAACTGGAGCCATAATGCTTTTTTCTAAAGTGCTCAACTCCAAAACAAGTGAACTTGCTCTTTAAAATGTGCAGGGGTATCAAACTCTGGTCCTCGAGGGCCAGTCTCCTGCAGCTTTTTGTTGTTTCCCTGTTCCAACACAGCTGTGTCACCTGTGCAGCAGCTCATCAGGCTCTTCAGAAGCCTGTTAATCACGCGCTGATTGAAATCAGGTGTGTTGAGATGGGGAAATACTAAAACACACATGGAAAAGCGGCCCTTGAGGACCGAGTTTGACACCTGTGGTGTAGAGAAATACTCTCTCTCTCTCTCTCTCTCTCTCTCTCTCTCTCTCTCTCTCTCTCTCTCTCTCTCTCTCTCTCTCTCTCTCTCTCTCTCTCTCTCTCTCTCTCTCTCTCTCTCTCTCTCACTGTGTGTGTGTGTGTGTGCGCGCGCACATTTACAGCCTAGTGCATCCTCTTGATGAAGAGGATGGAGTAGGTTGGCTTTTCTGTGGGGATCTGAGTGTTGGTTGTTCTCTTTTTCACATCAGAAGTCACAATTTCAATTTCATGAAATTTTCTATGATCCATAGATTTAAACAAACATTTAATTATTTTTCTTTAGGCCTAAATAATATGGTTTAATGTTTCATTAATGTTGTTGCTCTGTGTAGAGGTGAAACACTGGGCTGGCAAACTTTCAGCTTTGACACACCTGTGGCTGAGTAATGTTGCAACATTATGGTGACACAACACAGCTTGATCAGAGTTTCAATATGAATCTAAAGCAGACTACTAGTGAGATTTTTTATTGGACATAAATAGAACAGGCATGTCCAAAAGTGCAATCTGAGTCTATGAGGCCCCAAATATTATTTCTAGAATGATGAATTTTGTCTCTCCCATGGGCATTTCATGTAGATTTATACTTTATAACAGTTTTCTTTTCAGATTTGTACTAATGTGCGTACTTTGGACACTTTTTGAGGAGTACCAAAATATCACCATAAAATCATTTTTAAATTAAAGAAATCTCCTTTTTGTGCCCCACGGGGGCTGGTAACTTGGTTCTTGAGGACAGATGGCCCTCGAAAAGTTTGGACACCCTTCAAATAGAAGAATTATATGGAAACATAACAGAGTTCTGATCTGGCATGTTAATGTTAACACGCACTCAACAATGCTGTAGGTTCAATGAGTAATGTTGAATGTGTTCTCATTTAATGTGACAAATGTTTGCTTGCATTAAAATGACAGTTTTGTGTGTTCAATGCTTTCCAGGTGGGATATGCAGGAGGGAGTGGAGCTTGAAGATGCAGAGAGTGCAATGATAGAAGAACTTCAGAAAGCAATTTTGGTTTGCTGCTGCCACAAGGACCCACACGATCCTCCCGGAACTGACGAGACGCCAACAAAGCAGCCCCAAGGGGAATCGCAAGCATCCGATAAAGTGCTGCCCAATAACAGCCCATAGTTGGAATTTTTGTATTTAAATGTTGTCTTGAAACTCTGAAGTCTGTCTATATGCAAGTTTTGCACATTTGTTTGTATGATTTGGCCTGCACATGTACATAAAACAGCAAATTTGCAGTCGTGTGCATGAAAAAAACAACACAAAACCAGAAAGATAAAAAAAACAACAACAAGAAAAGAAGTGTGTGTGAGCTGGTGCCTTTCTCTTGTTGCACACACCTGAAACAAACCCTCTGTGCTGTTCTAAGCTGCTTCAGATGCTTTTTTATCTTTATGGAACACATCTGCAGAAATCAGTACCGGAGAATGGGAAGCAGGGACTTTGTTTGGCTGGGACAAGATAGGACTGTGTGATCACCGCAGGTAGCTGAAGTTTTTCAAGACTGTGAGTGTAAAGATGTTGGTGTCAGCACTTCGTTCCTGAAAAAAAAAACATCAAATGGTATGGTTTGTAAGCACAGTGATACCTGTTTTGATTTTGATTTGCCCTAAAATTCAGCCCCTCAATGAAACATCAGTCAGCATTTAGTGCTAACTGGTATGTGTCGCACGAGTTCTCGGTTTATCTGTCTTTAATATGCAATATGCAATATAAATATGTTTTATTGTTGAATATGAGATTAAAGCCATGTTTTTTCTTCAGGCATTGATTTTCCTTGACAAATGTGTTATCTTTGTTCGGTCAATAGCTTATTTTGGTTCATGATTATGTTCGTAGACAACACGAGCAATAAAAATATGAATCTTATTTTTGCTGTTTTACAGGTTAAATGTAACACTTTTAACAGCAGAGAGAATTAGCTCACAAATGTTGCTTCACACTATATTTTTTAAAGAAAGAAAATCATAATTCCTGCTCCGCCGAGTTTTTACTTTCCTGTTTTTAAAATCAAATGCTGCTGGATGACAAACCACTTACTGGAGACAAAATAGTGATTCCTGCCTCTTTCTTTGAAAAAGACTGGAACAACAAGAAAATAAGCCTTGGTAAAACTTCACAATAAGGGTCTCTTTATTAACATTAGTTCATTACTAAGCATTAATTAACTATTAAATAAAGTCTTAACAACTACTTAACCATATTATATAATGCATTACTAAGCAGAAACTCTCCCACAGCCATTTGTCCTAACCTTAAGGATACTTAATAGTGAAAAATGCTGGAAACGTTAATAATGGGACCCTTTGTTTATTAATGCTTAATAATGCACTAAAGGGGCCCTTATTGTAAGGTGTTACCCAAGTCTATTTACAGTTTTTAACTGTATAACAAATCCTTTTTATAGAAGAAATGGCAAAAAAACCAAACTCTTTTTTTATGACCGCTCTAAATCCACATTTTGATCAGTTATTTTTTTCCTTCTATATCTCAAACCACCCACATTTTTTTGGTATTTACACTGTTTACAAATGAGCCCAGAAGGCTGTAAACCCTGCAAGCAGTCAACGACGCATGGAAGTACAGATTATATCTATATTGAGTCCAGAACAATTTTTTTAGGATGTGCAAACATTGCACAGTGGGAAGCTGATAGGTGATTTACAAAAGAGCTTCTACTACATCGTTCATTTATGTAGGTCTTATCAAAGCTACATAAACATTACAAAACCCAGACCTTGTCATGATGTAATAAACACTGAAGTGTTGCAACGCGTGCTAATAGCTGAAACATTTGGTGTTGCTGCGTACACCTTAGCAAGATTTATGTGAACAACATGGAAACATTACACAAAAACAGACTGTTAACTTTCTTAGAATTTTATAAAAATATACAAAAAACAAAGACTTACACTTCAATGAAACACACTGCTAGTGTCATGGTCTGTGTCTGTGTCTCCCCTCATGTGTCTCCTGTTGTCCTCCATTCGTCTCTAGGTGCTTCTTTTGTGTCTTCTAGCGCCCTCATGTGTCATGTCTGCGTCTTCCTCATGTGTCTCCTGGTGTTCCCCATTTGCCCTCTAGGTTTCCCCCCTCAGACATCCCTCTCCCAGGTCCTGTGCTCTCTTGGCCCCCTCTTAGCCACGCCCCTGTAGTTTCTTTCTGTAGTGTTTTCCTTTAGTGTCAGCTTCCCCTTAGAATATTAGTTATGGTTCATGCCTTCTGGTCTTTTGTTTTTCTCTTAGGTCATTTTCCTTTTTTTACAGCCTTTCATTATTTAGTGTTTTTTTCCCACCAGTGTTTTCTTCCTCCTCTCTGATTTAGTAATTGTGTTCACCTGGTCTCTCTTCCCACACACCTGCAATTCATCTCCCTCTCATCTTCCCAGTCTATATAAGCCCTGTCTTGTCTCTGTGTTGTTGTCGGTCCATTGTGTATTGTTGTCGGTGTTGTTTCGTGCTCTTGGTGAGCTTTATGTCTCCAGACTTTGGTGCTCTAAGAGAGCTTTCGGTGTCCTGTGTTCCAGGACTTTTGATTCTTGGCTTGCTGTATTGTGGATTTATTTTGTTTCATCCTGCCAATTAAAGGATTTTTACTTTTTACCAACTCCTGCCTCTTGTCATCTGGGTGATCTGCATTTTGGGTCCTAACCTTCCCCACAACGTGACAGCTAGAAGGTGAAAGAAGACAAACATAATTCAAACAACTTCCATTTGTTTTATGCGACATGTGTTTGTTAAACATGTATTTTAATGCTGTTGTGAATGGTGAGAATTTACGTAGAAATTCTGTTTTGGATTTAAGGCGATTATCTCACGACCTATAAATTTGAGTTTTGTCATAATGAATGGAGTCCTGCATACCAACCTTTGCAATCACTAAGCTAGAAGGGTAAGAAAAACTGCATCATGGGAGAATTGGTCTGTCCCACATTTGCAAGAAACAAAATTCATATTCGAACCTTTGAGAACATTCTGGGTGGATATTTGAACATTTGGATTTTTTTGAGATGGTGTGTGTCCCGTTACATTGGATGTAAAACTAAACATGCAATTTAGAACAAGAATGTCATTCCATCCATCCATTATCCGTACAGCCTAATTTTATACTGTTTATCTTTGGAAACGCAATTCTGTTTCCTGGTTTTATTCCTTTTTATTGCTGAATGTTATGGTAACAGCCTGATGCCCTTGTGTATTTACCTGTTTTATTTTTTTCCTATTCTCTAAGTGAATGTGCAGCCTTAACGAATGAATTTTCCCACTGTGGGATCAATACATTCTATTCTATTCTACTCTAATCCTCACTAGGGTTGCAGAAACTTCAACAGTCATCGGGCAAGAGGCCGGGGACACCCTAGAGAGGTTGCTAGTCCATCACAGGGTGATTATTATTCCAGTATTTAACCGTGGTGGTGGCAGTGTGATGGTCAGAGGCTGCGTTGCTGCTTAAGAACCTGGATGACTTGCCATATTTCATGATTTCTGCTCTCTACCAGAAACATCCTGAAAGAAAGTGTGTGGCTTTTGACCTTCGTCTGTTAAAGTTGGACAGCCCAGGAGTGAGCTGAATTTCATCCTCAGTGACACGACTGCCTCTTTACTACTTATTAGAAGCATTTTTAAAAACGTTTTTTAATGAATGACATATAATCTGCACTTGTATATTGCTTTTCTGACTCAGAGGACACCCAAGCGCTATCTACTACAGTGAATCATTGATCCACTCATGTATACCAGGTGTATTCATTTCCGGGCCTCGAGGGCCAGTATCCAGCACATTTTAGTTTTAACCCTTCCTCAGCACACCTGATTTCAATCAGCAGGTGATTAACAGGCTTCTGCAGAGCCTGATGAGCTGCTGTACATGTGATTGAACCACTGAATCTAGTGTGTTGGTCCAGAGAAAGCACTAAAACTGGCTGGATCCAGTTCCTCGAGGCCCAGAAATAAATAGCCCTGATGTACATATTCACACCCTGGTGGTGATGGGCTATGTTGTAGCCACAGTTGCCCTGGGACACACTGACAGAAGTGAGGCTGCTGAACACAGGTACCACTGGTCCCTGCTACCACCAAAAGCAGGCAGGAACCGCAAAGTGTTTTGCCCAAGGACACAACTGTACCAGATTGAGCAGGGCTCCAACCCGCAACCCTACAGTTACAGTTTGGGCGCTCAACTCCTCTGCCATCCTCACCCCAATGAATGTATTGAATGCATTTCATTTGTAATTTTTTTTAACTTCTGTAAATTTACAGACCAAGAAATAAAATGTTTAATTGAAAGTGTCATAGGGTGAAGCCAAAGCTTATTTGTGCCTGTCCCATATATCATATTGAACTGAGCTCAGTGGTACAAATGCCGAACAAATACCCCCATAAAAATAAAGCTGCTAACAAACAAACAACAGTAAAAAAAACAACGGCTATAGAATATTGTGAACTGAATAATTTGACCATGCAGAAAATAAAGTGTTCTTGACTTAGACTTTGCCCCATTTAATTCAGTGTAAAATAAATAAAAAAACTGAACGCAAATACTAAAAAAATGAACAAATCTTAATAATACATTATTTGATAAATCACTTAATAATACATATTTCTACTACAGCAGTAGCTTAGGAGGTGGTTGAGCAGGTTATCCAGTAACCAGAGTGTTGCAGGTTCAATCCCAGCTCTGCTGTTGTGTCCTTGGGCAAGACACCAACCTTGCCAGCTGGTTGTGGTCAGATGGACTGGTGTCATCCTTTTTGAGCAGCCTCACCTCTATTAGTGTGCCCTAGGGCAGCTGTGGCTACGTCATAGCTCATCACCATCAGTGTGTGAACGTGTGTGTGAGAATGGACGACTGATACACTGATGTGTAAAGCACTTTGGAGTCCTCTGACTCAGAAAGTGTTGATCATTTATCATAAAAATAAGATCAAACAAAACCAATGTAGTACAAAATGAAACAAGACAAAAATGTAAAAACAGTTAAGTAAATGCAATGTGCTTGTTGATTTACTCAGTCAGGTCACTTTTGACTTTATTCTAGCTCATTCAGTAATTTGTAAGTGCACGCGGCAGCCACTAGAAAATAAAAACGGCACTGTGCCTTTAAATCTCCCTTCCAGTCCGTTGCCTCGGTAACCCGGAAGCCACGCGCGCTCCACGCTGCTCTGCTGAGAGTCCTTCCTGTTTTAGAGAAATTCAAGGAAGCAGCTGCGGCAGGACAGTCGCATAATAAAACAATATGGTGCGTGAGTCAAACAGAAAGTGTGCATGCATCTGCTGTAAACAGCTGGTCCTCTCTGAAGCTCCCCGTTTCGTTTGGGTTGGACAGCTCGTCTTAATAAACACGAATATCGTGTCCGCTCGCAGCTTTTGCTGCATGTAGCAGAGCGACAGGAGTTCTTTATAATAAAACAGATGTTGTTTATTGTTCGGGAAATGGTGGCGCACTCCGAGCTGGCTGAGCGTGGAATTGGACTTTATACCTGTTGTTGTTGTTTAGGAAGCAGGAATTAATGCTAGCTTTGCAAAATCGACACATCTGATACGTGTTATTAGTTTTTACAGATTATGAGCAGCAACTAGCCTTGCATTTGCGTTAGCTACGCTTCTTAGGTGTTATTGGAATTGGTTCCAGCTGTTTTGTTCACCAAATTAAGCTTTTTGTCTTTAAATGCTAGTATTACTTCACGCACGCTCTTGTGCAACAGGTTTAAATTGATTTACTATTATTCCCATTATATGAACGTGACATTAAGAGGCGTGCATATGTACTATAGCATGTTTTGCAGCATAAATGTAATTTCACTTTATGTGGCAGGATTCATCTCAGTGATCTGTGAGGGGAGGACCCATGCTCTCTCATCTCTGTGCTGCCACATCAGCCTTGTACATACTGTGGATCACCATGGCCCATGTCGCTGGCCAGGATGACAGAGAGAGAACTACTGCACTCAAAGGTGAATTAACACACACAGCGTGTTGCTAGAGGGTGTGCAGGCAAAGCTGAGGAACATGGTAAATATCAGTTTAATTGCGACAAATGATTACACAAACAGTGCTCATGAAATCATACAGCTGTTGCTTTGTTTATCTCTTCTAGTTGGCCTTGCCTGGGCCTTTTATGGTTTAATTCTTAGGTGTAATTGTGTAAAACAAACAAAGCTAACATTAGAGTAAAAATTAAAACACATTTCATTAAAATAAATACACAAGAAGACATTGAGGAGGAAAAAGTACGAGTATAAATGGATTTGCTCTAGTCTTTATTCATGTTTGTTTTTAAATGTATTTAGCCTATATTAAAGAGCAAGTTCACTGAGAAACCATTTTTACTTGTTATTTTTTAAATGTGATTGGTTTCTCTGTGTTTCACATGCAGTCTGAATGTGAAAATAGTCTTTACCTATAGAATTAGACAGGGAAACAAAGTACATTAATTGCATGTCACTTTGAACATTAGCATTCATGGACTCATCAGGGCTTGTGACAAGTAAGGCTGTTGTTGATTTAGCATCCAGGAAACAGCAGAGCACATCTGGGCTAGTACAAGCTAACCGTTAGCATTAGCAACTTCACAACACAGCAGAACTCCTTCAGGCTTGGGTTATTTGTGGAAATAAAAACATAAACAGTTCAGAGCAAACAAAGTCAGTGGTAGAGTCGTGCTGCTGTTATCTAATCAGATGTGAGATGTCCGAAAATCAGGAAATAGGACTCCAAAACCTGCTGTTTTCTGTTCACCTCTGCTCTGGCTCAAGTTTAGTTTCTGAAATAGGAGCACAAGTGTTTTATTTATTTATTTTTTCCCCAGCAGAGATTGTCTCACAATGCATTAATTTATAGTAGAGACCACTGCAGATAAAAAAAAAAAATAAAAATAAAATAATGAGTTAACTTGGTCTTTAAAGGTGTGGAACCTTGAAAAAAACTTAAAAAAATAATGTTGTCATTATAATCTCTTCGAGTCTGAGTTTTTCATGCAGACTGAACATGAAAAAAGTCTCCTTCATCTATTTCCTTCTTTAACTTCTGACACTGAAACTGTAGGATTTGAAAAGCCTGACAGATCTACGTCACACTGTCACTTAACGTTCATGGACTCACCCATCTTGACTCTCGACGGGGAAGGTTGTTGTTGGTTTAGCGTCTAGGAAACAGCAGAGAACGCCTCGGTTAGTAGAAGCTAACCATTAGCATTAGCAACTCCACAGCAGAGCTCATGCAGGCTTGGGTTTTTTGTGGAGATAAAACATCAGTTTAGCAGAACAAAAGGAGTCAGTGGTAGAGTCGCGCTGCTATTATCAAATCGAAGGTGAGATATCCAAACATCAGGAAATAAGAGTCCAAAACCTGCTCTGTTCTGAAACAGTTTCATAATGTTTCATGACATGGCCAGCTTTTGACAATAAATCTTTAAATCAAAAAGAACCTTCTGATCTCTTCAAATCTTAATTTAAAGTACCAGAAAGCCTTAAGGGTTGACAAAAATACTTATAATATATGTATTAATATTCACCGATATGAAAATTAATAGCGTGATAGGAATGTTTTTGCCCAGCCCTAATGGAAATTACGTGTTGGAGCAGGATGAGTCACTAAGGCCTAGTCCACACGTAGCTGGGGTTTTTTAAAAACGAATATCCACCCCTCCAAAAACTTGCATCCACACCACCGCATTAAAAAAAAAACTCTGTCCACACGTACCCGGATAAATACGTTGTTAAGGACATGCCAGACCTGTAGGCAGCAGTACTTCCCCTGTTCTTAACCTCGTCCTTCGTCTGTGGTCTTCTGCAAGGAGCAGTAATTCTGCTTGCAAAAACAAACAAGCAGAAAGCGCTTGGACAATTGATGGATCGGGTAGTGACAGAGCGCAGCTCTGAGGGCTTCCATGATGCCGGCTAGTGTAAACACAGGTCGCACACGTGATGTCAGCATTAATTTGTTGCGGAAAGTGACGTTGCGGACCTTAAAACTCCGGTTTTGTCCGTCCACACGCAGACACCCAAAACGGAGAAAACGCAGATCTTCACTTTGGCCGGAGTTTTTAAAAAGATCCGTTTTCGTGTGAAAAAACTCCGTTTTCGTGTAGATGACAGGCCAAAACGTAGAAAAATATCTACGTTTTGGCAGATCCCCGGCTACGTGTGGACAGGGCCTAAGTCTTTCATAAACGGGACATTTGTCCTCAGAGTTTCAACAAGCACTGACATGCATTTTATAACTCATATTAGATGTGTGTTATTCCTACATGGCTTTAAACAAAAAGATTTCAAATATTCACAGAAAATTAAGCTAGAAGGGAAATACAGCTCTTTGTGTTTTGTTGTTTTATATGTCGTATTTTCTCTGTCCACAGATTTGTTGTCAAGAATTGATTTAGACGAATTAATGAAGAAAGACGAACCTCCGTTCAATTTCCCTCAAACACTGGAGGAGTTTGAATATGCCTTTAATGAATGTAAGTAACACAAAACCCGCTGCTAAAATAACAAAATGTCTGCTATCTAAGGGTCATGTTTTAGCTATGATAAATACAATTTAGGAGCTGTATTGAGGCAAGATAATTTGAGAAAGGAAGATAGACATCAAAATGTGCCGTGTCTGGTCATCATTGTCTACAGCAAAACAATTCTATAGTTTTGTCTTACGCACCCTTAAACTGAAGTAATGTCCACTTGAAACCTTTTAAACACATAATTTTAATTTGCACATATACATACACAATGAAGCAGCTAATCATTGGTGTAAAAAATCAGCTATTTGGCTGAAATCTGGAAGTTTTTTTTTAAAACGTATTATTTACAAAAGTAAAGTGCCCTGTATACGAGGCAATGGCTATATTCTTTAATTAATCACAGAAAAGATGAAATTGGCCTATTTTCAATAAAAGTTGGGAAACGAATGAAGGGCTAAAAGCGATTTAATTAACGCCCCAGTGCCAGGCTTGCTCACCCTCTTGTATTGTTTTTGCTATTGTTCCTCCACTTTGGTGCACTCAGCAGCTGGAATGCTCACAAATCAAAAATCTTAAACTGCTTCTGCTTATGTCAGTCATTTTTTTCTGCTTTGTTCAAATCCCAACCAACCATTTCATTGAACATGTTTGCATGAGTTTTGTTTCAGTTATTCCCCTGTGGTCCCAGCGCCAGGGTACTCTGGTCCTGGAGGGTCAGTATCCAGCAGATTTTAGTGGTTCCTCTGCTCCAACACACTTGACTCAGTGGTTGAGTCACCTGCAGCAGCTCGTCAGGCTCTGCAGAAGCCTGTTGATCACCTGCTGATTAAAATCAGGTGTGCTGAAGCTGAGTTAAAACTAAAATGTGCTGGATACCGGCCCTCCAGGCCCAGAATTGAATACCCATGGTCTAGTGGATGATTTTTCATAGTCCCTTTTAGTTGCTTGTTTAATTTTTGAGGGTTGTCATATTCCTTACACTGGGAGCCACAGTGTGTAAAATTATGTGTATCCTGTTCAGAAACTTGTCCTTATTCATTAATAGTTCCAACCAATGTGCATTCTTGTTATTCCTCTTAGTTTGAAATTTTACAATTATACAAACATAAACAGTGGTCAGCGCTCCATAGGCATGCGCCATTTTGAAATACCTTAGCTGTTTAGGGACATACAAGATCTAATGCTCGCTTTGACAGGAAAGGTCTCCTCCCTCTAAACGTTTTGCGGGAGTGGCCCCGGTTCTCTCCGCGGCAGCCTTGTTAGTCTGGGGAAATTCTGTTCCTTCCTTTTGGCTTGCTTGCCTTGCTCCAACAGTATGTGATCGCTGTCTTGAAAGCTGGAAGTCGCTGATGACTGTGGTGGTGTGCGCACGGCTGCAGGGGGACGAGGGTCTAGGGGTGCTGCTCTTAGATGTAGGTTGGGTATCAGTTCAAAGGATACCATCTGCACATTTTCTGGCAGCACTGAGAGAAAACGTTGGGGCTAATTCAGAACATGAAAGTATAAGTCATAGCGTGGAAGTAGGGTTGGGCAATACGGCCAAAAAGTAAAATCTCCGATTTTATATACTTTTATGTGATTTACGATTTCTTTCCGATTCTCTCCCCCCTCAATTATTAAGAATAGCAATAAGTACAAATGGAAGGCACCTTAAAGCCAATTTTATTTTTTATTTAATCACAAGCAAGACAAATGTAACCCTCATTTCTGATCTGAATAATGAATGGATGAACACCCTCTTGGGATACAGGTGCCACGCTCCACGTCCGTCGCAGCAAATCCAAACCAGTACCAAACAACGGATGATTTAATTCCTTTCTTAGGAACAAACTTCCCACTCTCACCGGTGGCCATGGAGTCACTTGCTGTTGCTGTTTCGTGTGCGTGCTGTGACTTTGTTGTCGCTGTTATGTGAAACTAATGCTACGGAAGCTCTGGAGGACCAAAAAGGTGCTATTACATAAAAACTCGATAGATTTAAAAAAAAAATTTGCCTGCAACAGAAAATTCGAATTAATTCATTAAATTGATTTATCGCTCAGGCCTACCTGGAAGCATCTTCGAGTCCTTCTGAATGAGCTAGAAGAGGGAGCAGTGGAGCTCTGGGGATATCTACTGGCCCTTTTACGCTAGGGTCAGCTCAGCCTGGCCCTGGTAGGTTGTTTGTGTTCACATCTGAGTAATCTGTGCATTTTTCATGCTCAGCTGACCGTTTATTTAGGACCTGCTCGCTGGCGGTCAGCTGTGTGCATAGCCGATCCCACACACCCACTACCGACTGATTGGCCAGCTGAAGTTACGCCTACCTACTAGAGGGAGCCCCTAATTAGCGGGTCGAATCAGCCAGCTGGGCATCCCACATGCACGATTCATTATCAGTCTGGATGCAGTCTTCTCCATGCATCTTTTGCCCCTTCCTGAGAAGGCTGTGTGGACAAAACCTGGCCGTGCCGGGCCGGACCAACACTACCAAGATCGGAACGGGTCAGATATGAAATAATCATAATTGGTCTGTTTACACTGGCAATGTCTGCATGGAGCTTTTGTCAGCTGTGTTTCGCTGTGGTGCTTTTTGTGCTGAACTGACTCTACACACACCCACCTGTGGACAGATTGGCCGGCTGAAGTGATTCCACTCTCACGCCTACTTATGTAGTTGGAGCCTCTGATTGGCCTGGCAATGTGTTTGTGTGAAGTAATGTCACAGAATATCATCTTAAGCCTTCATTGTTGACACCTTCTCACATGTCATGCAGAGAGTTTCTTCTTCAAAAAGACTCCCCGTTTCAGTCTCAACTATAAAGGTACAAAGATGTCCTCCATTGTTTTTAACCATCTTATCTCACTCATCTCACAAGACTATGCCCACCTTCAGTTTTATCTAACTTGTAGCGCTTACAACTGACATCACAGACTTTTCCGTGCCACTTTGCTAAGCAGAGCCCGCCCTTGTCCTCGCCCATTTCGGTGTTCCTGAGATGGAAAGTCCTAAACACAACTAGGCCATGTGAGGGTGGGCTGTGCCACTCTGGGCCAGGCCAAGCTGATCCTAGTGTAAAAGGTCCTTATGTGATCTTCTTCTCTGGTCCCAGATAAGCACCTGAATGGATGGATTGATGTTTGTGGTCACAAGATCATATTAATTGTTGAAGAAAAGAAAGAAAGAAAACCACCAGGACTCTTTTGCTGGTTGGTGGTCATTTTAAATGGCTGAACTCTCAGATTTAGTCTACAAAACCAGAAAAACAGTCTAGCTTTACCCAGACTTGTTTGGAAGGAGGAATTGGTAAGTCTGTGGTGCTGGAGATCTAGGCTCTTGGCATTCCCCCGTAGCTTTCCTCCCTCTGTCTCTCTTATCTCTTGTGTTCTCTGTCAGTGTCTGGCTGGCTGAATGTGGGGACATGTTGTGTACTCTACGGCCCGTCAGTAACCTACTCAGCCTTGGCCTCTGCCTGACGGAGAATTTGCATAACCTTGCTGTGCCTAAGAACAGAGACTCAGCACCTGAAATTATGCAACACCCACCAACCACTTTCCCCCACCCTCAAGTCCCAGCTCAGTCTACCGTGGAGTAAGAAAAAACAAATCCCATCTTCTTTTTTTTTTCATATTTTTCCCATCCCGGCTCAGTTCTCTTCCTTTCTCTGTACTTATCATCTTCTTCCCAATCCAACTTAAAAATTCCACTTGAAACATGGGGTACACACACACACGCACGCACACACACAGACACACACACACACACACACACACACACACACACACACACACACACACACACACACACACACACACACACACGCACGCACGCACGCACGCACGCACGCACGCACGCACACGCGCACACACACGCACGCGCGCGCACACACACACACACACGCACGCGCGCGCACACACACACACAATCTCGTCAATATTTTTTCAAGCTTTAAGGAGAAAAAAATTCCATTAAAGCCTCTGTGGCCCTCCGGCAATTTCCCTAGTATCCAGACGAACAGTCACTTTGGCTCCAAGGCTTTTTTTATTTTTTACAACTACACCCTTGCTACCTTGGCCCGAGAGGGGTGGAACAAAAATGTTAATTTCACCATGTAATGATATGAATACAGAAGAGGCTGTGTACAATAGTTTGCAGGTATCTTAATCACTGAAGATGATGGCTTCATCTTGCCAGCCCTCCGGTTTTCCATTACTGGAAATCCAAGGTTATGTACACCTAATTAAGTGACCAAATTGAGAACAGAATGCTAATTATGACAGAAAAAAGAGGGGAGAAGTTGAGAAAATGTTATTCCTTTGAGAGAATGAATGAGAGAGGATCTGTTGGGGGGACATGCATGCACTCAAACACACGCGTGTGCATGCGCGCACACACACATCCTGCACCCTCACACACAACCATACATTTACACCCTCACACACACACACACACACACACACACACACACACACACACACACACACACACACACACACACACACACACACACACACACACACACACACACACACACACACACACACACCTTCCGACAATAGGATTTCATTATAGATCCCTCTGTAGGTTGTGGTGTTTACATACTCACTTCTCCATGTATGCATAATTTATTTTATTCAAGGTAGTTTTTTTGCCTACAGTGCTGTATACCAACTCCTCGCTTGTCTCTTGTCTCTCCCAGACTCAAATGTATCTTCTAAACGCTGCATAATACCAAACCCACATTGAGGATTACATGTTGTGTAACAACTAGCAATGAGAGCAAGTGGTGTAATACACAATAAGGCAGCAGTGTAAGATTTATCACATTGATAGAGGTGTAAAATGGTGGCAATTTAGAAGGAAATGAAGGAAAAAAAGTGCTCATGCATTCTTTTATTTTGCAAAGATATTCATTTATACCTTAGATGGGTTTCCCTCACATAGTGCAATAATTGAGAAAGTATGAGGAGCCCCTGGCTATTTGGGTTAAGTATGTGTACTTTTTTTGTGGTTCAGCTCTTACAAATTCTGCAGTCATAAAGGTCAAAATTAAATTTAACACTGCTTAGTGCTTTATTGTGTTTCGGTGTCAACTGCAGGATCGATGGGCTCATTGCTAAGGTAGTCATTCCACAGCTGCAGAAGGGTAATTGTTTAAAAAGTAGTACTTCTGAACTTGTATTTTTGTTTTCTATATGGTAGGTGGATGTTTTAAAAGCCTTTTGTTCTCCAGAATTGCAGCAGCACTGCAAAGACTTTGAAAATGTGACTCAGTCGTGTTGTACTATGAAAAGTGTGGTTGTGATTTGTCAAAGTAAAAAAGATCATTTTATGATTTTTTCTTATTTTAAAGTAGCAGGTGTACATTAAGAAAAACTTAATGCAACACTTGTATTCTGGTTTATTTGATCAACAAATGCTTTTCTTCTCTGTCTCTCGCAGACGGTCAGCTCAGACATACAAAAACCGGCGAACCCTTTGTGTTTAATGCCAGAGAAGATCTGCACCGCTGGAATCAGAAACGCTATGAAGCTCTTGGAGAGGTAACACACTGCTCTTCTACTGGTATCATGAGGACTTCTCTATACCTGCAGCTTGTTCTTTATAGTGAAAGTTTAGCTTTCTGTGTATGCGTGGGCTTTAGTACAGATACAAACTGTGTTTTGAGTTTTGAAAAACTCCCTATAGGATAATAGGGATCAACCTGTTACCACATAGAATCGAAACACCTCTACTACAATAGGACACTGAAAGTTTTTTCTGTTCACTTCTATGCTGATGACTGTCCTTTTCTGTCAGTGTATGTATTTAATTTGATTATGTGGTTGAGATTTCCTTGTCTGTGTCAGTTTTTGCTTCTTTCTGCTCTTTTTCATTTATGATTATTTGTGAACATGAATAGTTTTAATGTAACTTTTATTTGATTGATTGAATGAAATAAACTAAACGAACAAACGAACAACGGTCGGGCGACTGGTAGAAGTTGAGCTGTAGCGTGCATGACTTCCCAGACGTGGAAATGTTAGCGCTGGGATTGAGCTGGCACACAATTTAATCTAGGAATGCCCGAGCACTGACCGAAGTGGAACAGAATCGCGGAGCTATTCCGAAAGTAAGCTAGGGCACTTACTGGGTGAAGAAAGTTCGTTGGGAGAACTGGTGGGTTGGTTACTCTGATCATAGGTTCAAAGAAGCGATTACTGAGTGACTTGAGATGGAAGGCAACTTCCGTATATAGTCGCGGTTGGAGACGTAGGTGGGGAATGATGGGAATCCCGGCGAGGGGCTGTTGGGAGTTGTGGTCCTAGGTGGAAGCCAGTTGGCTGGAGGAGGATGACCTGTAGGTAGAGACTGACAGTTTGACATCAGCATTTCTTGATGTTTTAATCATCAAACATAAACATTAGCCATGTTTCCACAATCTCATTCCTTGCCCCCAAGATCCTTTGCTTGAAATATGCAACCTACTTCCAGTCCAGGGTTTGTTTACATTGCGACCATAGGTGGATGATCTGTTTGTGCTAATCCATGTTTTATGGACTTTTTTGAGAAGTAAACAATGTGGGAACATCAGCTGCCACAGCTCAAATGGGACATCATTACACTCCCTCTGAATACTGCAATAGAGAGGTGGGAGGATATGAAAATCTGACGTAATCTAACATACAGTAGCAATTAAGCTAATTTCTTAACAATGCCACATCCAACACCAAGGCAGTGAACAAACTTAAAAGCTCAGAGGCTTATATGTACCTACATAGTGCAACGTGTGTTTTGTTGAAAGAAGCGGGACACAATCTTATTTACCTAACAGCAGAGCCGAGTCAAAGGCTTAATCATTTTCCCCCATCGCTCTTCGTTCTTTAATTGTCCCCCCCACCCCCCATCGCCGCTCCTCCTTATTTAATAGTTTCCCCTGTCACTCCTTGTTCCTTAATCGTTTCCCGCGTCGCTCCTCGTTCTTTAATCGTTTCCCCCCCGTCGCTCCTCGTTCTTTAAAATCCTTCCTCACCAAGCCTGGGTTTTAGTTTCTATGTCAGGTGAAATACAAGAAATACAGGAAAGACCGGGTTCTCATGCCTTGATGTACAGTGAAATTGGAACGCAGCCACACTCTCTGAGGCCTAGTCCACACGTAGCCGTTTTTTTGTAAAACGAATACCCGCCCCTCCAAAAACTTGCATCCACACCACCTCGTTTAAAAAAAAAACTCTGTCCACACGTACCCGGATAAATACGTTGTTAAGGACATGCCAGACCTGTAGGTGGCAGTACTTCCCCCGTTCTTAACCTCGTCCTTCGTCTGTGGTCTTCCGCAAGGAGCAGTAATTCCGCTTGCAAAAAAAAAACAAGCAAAAAGCGCTTGGACAATTGATAAAGCGAGCGCAGCTCTGAGGGCATCCATGCTGTCGGCTAGTGTAAACACAGGTCCCACACCTGATGTCAGCATTTTTTGTCGCGGGAAGTGACGTTGCGGACCTTAAAACTCCGGTTTTGTCTGTCCACACGCAGACACCCAAAACGGAGAAAACGCAGATCTTCACTTTGGCCGGAGTTTTTAAAAAGATCCGTTTTTGTGTGAAAAAACTCCGTTTTCGTGTGGATGACAGGCCAAAACGTAGAAAAATATCTGCGTTTTGGCAGATCCCCGGCTACGTGTGGACAGGGCCTTAGGCTGAGGTGCACGTTCCAAACATTTATTTTTTTCAAATATTTATTTCATTGAATAAAAAAAATTACAACTAATAAATAAACAATATACATATAAACACAATACAAACTTGAGTGAAAGGGAGCAAATGGAAGAAAATAAATCTTATAATTTCTGCCCCTTTTTCCAAACAAATATAACAAAACCATCTTTATGCATTCCCTTGAAGTTCATTCTGTCACGTTCCTTGTCCATATTTCAATCATAACCACTGACATTATTCACATTCATATCCACCCAACACACTTGATCTAATATATTCTCTAAACACTTTAAGAGTTCTTGACTCTTTCACTTCTCTGTGTAGGCAATGCTATAATTTCACACCATTCACCAAAATACTCATTTCCTTCATTCTGGTTATAAATTTGGGTTTTTTGAAGACTTCAGTTCCCTTCAACATATAACTGCTTTCCTTCTTTTCAAACAATCGCTGAATGTTTTTGGGCAACAGACCTATATTAGCTTTATACATTGTAACTTTGCTCTTGTAGCCACACATTGAACTTTCTCTGGTTGTTAGTACAACTGCAAACTGTGCAACATGTTCCCGAGCCACAGGAGTTCATTTTCTGGGTCAAATAATTTTTTTAATCCTCTTGAAATGTTCAAATAATCTGCTACTTGAAACGAAACCTCACCACGTAAACCAATGGTTCTGGAACACATTCTCACACCCTAAGCATCGGAAACAAACGCTTGGTCAGCCACCCTCCACGTCAGACCCCAGACGCCAAAAGTGCCCTTTTTCGTTACAAAAGGGGAAAACCCCTTTTCGCACATAAGTAACTGCAGATCCCAATGCAGCGTAAAACCGACGTGATTAGATATCCGCTGATGCGGCACCGAACCAGCTCATTTAACCGCACCTAAACCTTAACGTTTCACTATTTATAACCTTCCCCTCTCCCTCATCCTAACCTTAACCCTCATTTCACCGATGCAGCACCGAACCAGCTCGTTTAACCGCACCTAAACCTTAAATGCGGCAACGAACCAGCTCATTTAACCGATGCAGCACCGAACCACCTCGTTTAACCGCACCTAAACCTTAACGTTTCGCTCTTTATAACCTTCCCCTCTCCCTCATCCTAACCTTAACCCTCTTGCTACCTAAAACGTTACTCTCACTGCGATCAAGCGTTTGTTTCCCCTGCATTCTGACTCTGACAGTCAGAGTCTGACTGTGAATTTTCGTATTTGCCGCCCAAGGGGAAAGTTAGAACATACCATCTGGCGAGGGGGAGGTTACACATACCCTCTACTTTTAACCTCCACCTTGGTAGTTGAAACCTCCCCCTCGCGTTGGCTCGGTCCAAACTCGACCAATCACGAGGCGGCTCCCGCCGTTCACTTCATAGAGCCGGCTTTTAGAGTGATCGACACATCACTAACGTGTTCGCTGGCAAGATTGTTAAGGTTAGGATAGGGGTGAGGGGAAGGTTAAATAAGAGGATAAGGTTAAGGTGAGGTACAATGAGCTTGTTTGGTGCCAGTGTAACGCTGCATTGGGATGCAACAATAGCGGACATCCCATCGCTTCAGTTTTACGCTGCATTGGGATCTGCAGTCAAATAAAGGAAAACCCCTTTTCGCACATAAGTAACGAAAAAGGGCACTTTTGGCGTCGGGGTCTGACGTGGAGGGTGGCTGACCAAGCGTTTGTTTTTGACTCGCTGGGAGTGAGAACGTGTTGGGTTCTGCGCTATATCTGATATCTCACCGGATGTTGCTCGCATAATTGTTTCTACATGAGCAGGCCCAGGAATAAGGTGGATAGGAGTTTCTAGAAATTTCTGGGAAGGAGGATGGTGACGAGGAAAATATGATAGCTCGGTTCTCTAAGCCATTCTTTCTTCATACAAAATCAGCTCTTAAAGGACGTTGTTGTTACCGTTTCAGCAGCGAGTGACATCGTTGATCAGTGCCAAACGGTCTTCATGGATAATAATGACCAGAAGTATAGCGCAGATTTTTTACAGTGCTCTGTAGGAGACCACAGAACAGGGTGATATCTGCTGCATTTTCTGGTGTTGGTAGTTTAGAAATGGTGATTTGAAAGCACATTGCTGCTTACTTCCTTTTCCTTCCATTCTGCTTCACCAACAATTTTCCCATTTTATAAATGCCGGGTTTTGCCAATATCTGCCGATATAATTTACTGCTGAGTTACAACTAAACAGCATAAGTTAACCACAAGTCCTGCCCAGCGATTCTACCATGACGGTTTTGGAATACTTATCAGGCTTCAGGTCCTTGGCTCCTGAAGTGGCCCGGAAAATGGTCCTTTCAGGCCGATCTGGTGAAACGGAGACGCAAGAATAAAACAAAGGTCCGGTAAAATTACTCAAGTTCTGATAGTTGAAAAAAACCTACCATATTTTCACGACCATAGGGCACACCGTGTTATAGGGCGCAGCTTCAGTTACGAGTGTCTTTTTTGTATTTAACCTGGTTTAGAGCGCACGTGCACTTCCTCATTGCATGTGCTGACGGCTCGTGCTCTTCTAATGGGCTCGACACACGGAAGGCAACTTCGCCTCTCCTCCATTCATTTTCAATGAGACATGCACGACAAAGCGATAATCGCGGGTCTCCCTCTTACTAAAGCCGGGCATACACCGGGAGTCCTGCAGGAGGACACACAGGGATTTATAGGGGTTGGATGAGGAAAATGAAATAAAGTAAATCTGTGTTTTATGATCAGTTTAATTTGACATGAACACGACAAATATGCTTTCTTGACAATCTTTGTGAGTAAAAAAACGCGTAGAAATTAAAACGAACAGCGTGTGTTATTAGGGAAATAGCGGGCGAGCAGTGTTGATGCATGATTGCGCATGCTCCATGAGCGGTTCTGGTACTTTTTGGGTCGCAGCGCCGCTTCAAGCGCTGATGCGCTGTGTTGAAGTTCAGAATGTGTTTACCGGTAGTTGGTGGATTTAACCACATAAACTTTCCACATGAACAAAATCATTTGTGTTATTAATAGGCCTAAGAAAATAGTGTGATTTGAATTGTGTTTTATTAACCCTCTGGGGTCCATGGACGCGTCTTTTGAACAGGTCTGATTTGGGACATTGTAGCAGCAAGACTCCGCCTCCCTGAGTTTCGGTTTCAATTCAGCTTTAAAAAGGAGATCATAAACTACACCCCAGTTTTTAAATTTTGTTAATAGGCAACGTAAAAGCGGAGCTTATCTAAACTAAAAAACGACCTATTTTTAGACAATCTGATGACTTGTCAAAACAGCAGTTTAGTAATTCGTGAGAGGGAATGTGCTTGTGAACATAAAAAAAAACCCCACAAAACCATGAGATCCTTTTGCTGTTGGTGGAAGTCTCACATATTATATTGATATAAAGTATCATCATGTAGCTGAGAGAGAGAGAGGAAGGCTGCACGAGTGACGAGATGTGCGCAAAAAGGAGCCGCTTCGCAGGGAAAGGAGTGGTGTGAACGGAGTAACAACAAACAGTTAGACAGATATTGACAGTAAACTTCATATTTTGGAGCGATCGGGCAGATATATTGTCTCTGCAGTTTAGTAGGCTTTTATTAGGCTTATATAAAGGATGATGAGAAGGATAAATGTCCACCAGGCAATTCAGATAGTACGGCTGTTTTTTGAACTGGAAGCAGAGGAAGTGGGCGGAGACTCAGCCGGAGTCTGAGGCAAATAGGGAGGATGTTGATGACGATGTGGCAGATCCACAGGTCTGTCTTCGCTTACGTCCGCACGTTCACGCCACGCCCCTTGTCTTCTACTACGTTCGCGTCTCACAACAACACAATAGGCGCATCGCACCACAGGGCGCGGTGTACATTTTGGAGAAAATTTAAGACTTTTAGGTGCGCCTTATGGTCGTGAAAATACGGTATTTCGTTGAGTCCTGATGAAGACTTCAGGTTTGATACACCACGTGGAAAACAGATTCATCAGTTGTCCTGTCATTTTCTAGCAAACTGCAGAACTAGTGGGGACACAATGACAAAAACTGACCAAATTTCCAGACACTTTTCCTTAGTGAAGTTTCTTCATGTTCTTTTGTATTTAGTGCACCCAGACAGACAAAATCCTAAAATTCCCCCCTAATTCACGCTAACAACTCAGACACTTTTAGAGTATATAAAGATAACAAGAAATATTCCTTTGTAATCATATTTTTCTCCGTTTGTTGCTTTTAATTGTTATATGCATTCTTTGAAGTTCAAAGTAAAGAGATAGAGCCTTTTGTGGGATTACCTGGATGTTTTTATTATTCCAAATGCAGGTATACAGAAGCTCCTTTGAGAACCAGTCCTCTCTGAAGGCTTCTTTACCTCCTTTCTGTTTGCCTGCTCCCACGGTATCCGCCATCTAAAAAGGACGAGTAACAAACAATTTGTAGCGGGAAAGCCGAGGACTTGAAAGAACACACCAACACTTAAACCAGCTGAACTTAGGCTTTTGTGCAGGAGCAAACAGTCTGCATGAAACACTCCGTAAATGCAAATTGTATTCATCTTGTGACAAAAAGGACATTTTTTTAAAGAGACGGGAAAATAATTGGGTGTCAGTCCCTGTTGATGTGACTTTTTGTAATCAGTGTAAATATTGTGTTTGTCATGCTTTAGGAGCTGCATCAGAATAAGGTCGTTTTAACTCAGGAGTCTTTAGGCCACATTTGAATTAGGGAGATAAAAACTACAGAAATGGACATCATTATCATTGTTATTAGCAACCTTCAATTAAAGATACAACAAAAACTCACAGTGGTCTAACTAGACACTGACAACGTAATAATAAAAATGTGCTAAAGATCATCTAATGTAGATAGTTTTTTATATTTTGGTTCAACAAAATAATTTTTAAAAACTGATCAAATCAGCTTGGACTGGCCCTTAATGTCAATATTTTTGCACAACCTTATGAGACAATCAAGTGATCTCCACACCTGTCGACAGGTTTATTTTTCACCCGCTCACCCTCAGGTTTAAATAGGTTATTTCCAGATGTTTCACCTCCTTCCACAGATGTTCAACAGGATTTAGATCAGGACTTTGTCATTCCTGAGTTTCATTACCCTGTTGAAGAACACATGAATTGAGACCAAGCTTGACGCTTGGCAGCACACGCCTCTATATGTTGATGGTCTCGAGATTTAATTGGACTTTGAAGAGACTCGACACCCTGTTTCAGACGCAGCAGAGCCGCCACAGAACCGTACCACGGTTTGTTTCATAGGTTACTTAGATGGTCTTATGGCTTTCACCTTTTACAAGCTTGTCAAAAATAGTTGTCTTTCTAATCTCCTTAGATACATGTTTCTGGTCCATATTCAGAGCGGTACACACCCTGACATCAAACAGCACCGTGACTACCTGTCACCCCTTAAAAAGGCACACTGGCTGATAGGAGTGAAAACACATGACAGAGGACAGATCTTGTGTAATTTATACACATTTCAAGTAAAAATAATTAATGGGCTTATTAGACATGAGCATACAGAGTTGTAACATAAGGTCACACAGGTCAGTCAATCTCTTAGGAGTTTAAAAATGGGGCATCTAGTCTTGATTCACATATATTTTTATTTCTGCCAGGTCGGATGAGTCATAAAAGTAAGTATAAGTTCAGTCTGTGATGGTCTGTTACGGGCTAACACAACTTCCCAACACACCCTGATGCCCTCTTTCAGCCAGACAGCTGAGACAGTCAAAGCTAGATCCAGTCAGAGAGCAATGAGAGATGGCACACGGCTGTGGATGCATGTGTTTGCCCCTGGCCGTGTGAACATAATAGCATCAGTGTTTCCCCCAATGTTAGTTGACATTCCTCTCTTTTCTATTCTTTGTAACATATTTAGTCCACCTTTCCTTCAGTCCTCTTCCCCCTAATACCAATTCTAGATTCTTACAGTTCCCTTTTTTGGCGGACTATGTGCTTGCACGCCTTCATTCGTCTATTTACGCGTGTGAGGGAGCTGGGGGGTGATGGGGGGGTGGGCCCGTATTGTCAGACACATCACAGCACCAGATGTCCAATTCACACTTCAGCCTTGTCTCTGAATGGAGGGACTGATAGAAATAGGGAGATGAAAAATGTTGGTGTGATGGTCTGAAAGCAGAAAAAGAGATCTGGCCTGAACACAAGTAGTGAATGTTTTTTCTTTCATTTGGACATGAAAATCTTCTACCTTTGCCACATTCAGAGCAGTACAAAAGTCTTGAGTCATATCCCATTTCTGAGTCACACCTTTTGAGCTTTTCAAATATTCTTGATCAATATATTTTCAGCCTGAAGGTTTTTAAAGATTTTAGCAGTCTTAATTATTTTTTTAAATTAGTCTTTAGTCTAGTATCTGACTAATTTCAAATGACTTTATTCCTCTTGTCATTAAGTCACTTTAACTCTGACCAATAGGTAATTCAGACAGTGTGATATTCTCACACTGTTTTATCACCACATAGCAGAGGTGGGACCAAGTCACTGCTTTGCAAGTCACAAGTAAGTCACAAGTCTTTCCAGTCAAGTTTAAGTCAAAGACAACCGAGTCCAAGTCGAGTCCAAAGTCAATGATGTAACAACCAGGGCTGGAGGACCCGTGAAAGCACCAGACACAGTAAGACGCTTTAAAGTTTTTATTTGAGAACACACAGGGGAGTGTTACCAGTCTGTAGGAAGGGCAGTAGCAGAAGGCTTGGTCAGGAGGGGAAATCCAGAGGCAGAGTCCATGTAACAAATCCAAGGTCAGGAGTCCAGAAGATCAGAAACTGTGAGATAATCCAGTCAGGGAGCAGGCAGGTGGCAAAGTCGAGGTTCAGAAACAAGGTCAGGAACTTGAGGTTTAGGCAGGGTTTTAGAATGCTGGATAATCTACTAACAAATGCTTTCAAAAATCTGGCACTGGCTTGGTGTTTCTCCTGATGTTATATAGAGGTGGTTGCAGGTGGAGCTGATGAGTTAATGTGAGACAGGTGGTTTGAATCAGGTAGATGATGAGCTGGTTGTGGTTGCTGGGGAAACCGGGCCTGGCTGGAGTGGTGGCATGACAGAATCCCCCCCACAAGGGCCGGCACCGGACGGCCCACCCGGCCGGCCAGGACGGGAGCGGCGGGAGTCCCGGAGGAGAGAGAGGTCGACGAAGCGGCGAGCGGGAACCCAGGACCGCTCCTCAGGACCAAAACCAGCCCAGTCCACCAGGTATTGAAGCCCACGGCCCCGGCGCCGGGAACGGAGGACCCGCCGCACAGCCCAGACCGGACCACCAGGAAGGAGCCGGGCGGGCGGAGGGGGCCCGGAGGAGGGCACGAGAGACGAGGACACCACAGGTTTCACCTTTGACACATGGAAAGAGGGGTGGACCCTAAGGGCCCTGGGAAGGCGGAGGCGAACAGCAGCAGGGTTGATAACCTTGGAAATGGGGAAGGGACCAATGAAACGGGGAGCCAACTTCCTGCAGTCCACCCTGAGCGGGATATCGGCCGTCGACAGCCAGACCTTCTGACCCACCCTATATGCGGGAGCCGGAATGCGCCGCCTGTTGGCCGAGCGGGCATATACTGCAGAGGCTTGGAGGAGACGGCGCCTAGCGGACCACCAGGCACGGCGACATCTGAGGGCGGCGGCATAGGCAGAGGGGACGTGGGCCAGGGTCTCTTGAATGGAAAACACAGGGGGTTGATAACCAAAAACAGTGAAAAAGGGAGACACACCTGTCGCAGTAGTGGGTAGAGAGTTCATAGCGTGTTCCACCCAAGGCAGGTTCTGGGACCAGGTTGTGGCGTCGTCCTGGCACAAGAGGCGTAGCTTGGTTTCCATTTCTTGGTTGTGTCTCTCCGTCTGTCCGTCGGTCTGTGGATGAAACCCAGAGGAGAGGCTCACCTGAATCCCCAACCGGGCACAAAAAGCTTTCCAGAACCTGGACACGAACTGGGGTCCTCTGTCCGAGACGATGTCTTGTGGAAGACCATGGAGGCGGAAGACCTCACGTGCCAAGATATCAGCCATGTCAGATGCGGTGGGGAGTTTCTTGAGGGGGACCAGATGGACCATCTTGGAAAAACGGTCCACGACTGTGAGGATAACTCTAAAGGAGTTAGATGGAGGTAAGCCTGTGACGAAATCCATGCTCAGATGAGACCAGGGCCGGTGTGGGACGGGCAAAGGTCGTAGAAGACCGGCAGGGGGTCTACGAGAGGCCTTTGCTTTGGCACAGTCGGGGCAGGCCCTGACAAACTCCCGGGAGTCCTTGGCCAACGCCGGCCACCAGAATCTGCTTCTGACCACGTTTATAGTCCTGGTAATGCCTGGGTGACAAAAAAGGTGAGAACTGTGACAGAATAACAATACCTCTGTCCGTAGGTGGTCAGGAACGTAGATCCGACCAGGCGGGCACTGAGGAGGTGCTGGGTAGAGATGTTCTGTCTCCTTGAGTTTGTTCTCCAGAGCTAGGCGGGAGACGCCCAGCAGGACCCCCTTGGGGAGGACTGTAGAGTCCGTGGAGGCGTTGGGTTCAGGTACCTGGTGTTCCATGATCCGAGATAGAGCATCTGGCTTGGTATTCTTGGTGCCAGGTCTGTAAGACAAGTGGAAGTTGAAACGGCTAAAAAACAAGGCCCACCTGGCTTGACGGGGGTTGAGACGCTTGGCTGTCTGTAGATACTCCAGGTTTTTATGGTCAGTCCAGACCAGAAAAGGTGTGATAGCCCCCTCAAGCCAATGCCTCCACTCCTCCAGGGCGAGCTTAACCGCCAACAGTTCCCGGTCACCCACGTCGTAGTTTCGTTCAGCTGGAGATAGGGTCTTAGAAAAGAAAGCACATGGGTGAACCTTGTTATCAGAGCTGCGCTGGCTCAAAACGGCGCCTACACCAACAGCTGAGGCATCCACCTCTACAATGAACTGGCGTGCAGGATCCGGGGAGTGGAGAACTGGAGCGGTTGTAAACAGTTCTTTGAGTTTGAGAAATGCCCGGTTAGCATAATCAGTCCACACATAACTGACCTTGTTAGAGGTGAGGGCATGGAGAGGTGCAGCGATCCTGCTGTAACCTTTGATGAACCGCCGGTAGAAATTAGCAAACCCCAGGAAGCGTCGGAGCTGCTTTCTGTCTGTCGGAGGGGGCCAGTCAACCACAGCGGTCACCTTGGTGGGGTCCATGGAGATCTGATTGGGGGAGAGTATGAATCCCAGGAAGGACATGGAGGCCTTGTGAAACTCACATTTTTCTGCTTTTATAAAGAGGTTGTTTTGCAGCAACCTGAGAATGACTGCTCTGACGTGTCTTCTGTGGGTGTCCAGATCGGGAGAGAACACAAGGACATCATCTAGGTAAACAAACACAAACCTCCCCACCATATCACGTAAAACATCATTGACGAGGGCCTGGAAAACAGCAGGGGCGTTGGTGAGGCCAAAGGGCATGACCAGGTATTCATAATGTCCATTTGGGGTGTTAAAAAGCAGTCTTCCACTCATCCCCTTCTCGAATGCGCACCAGATGGTAAGCGTTGCGCAAATCAAGCTTGGTAAAAACCTGGGAACCTCGAAGGGAGTCGAAAGCAGAGTTGATAAGAGGGAGAGGATAGCGGTTCTTTACCGTAATGTTGTTAAGTCCTCTGTAGTCGATACAGGGTCGTAAAGAACCATCCTTCTTCCCCACGAAGAAAAATCCAGCACCAGCCGGAGAAGAGGAGGGGCGGATGATTCCTGATTGTAGGGACTCGTGGATGTATTTCCTCATGGCTTCTTGCTCTGTAAGAGAAAGGGAAAACAGACGCCCTCTAGGGGGTGAAGTTCCAGGCAATAAATCAATGGCACAATCATAGAGGCGATGAGGAGGTAACCTGGTAGCACGATGCTTGTTAAAAGCCTCCTTGAGGTTATGGTACTCAATAGGGACTTTTGAGAGGTCCGGGTAGGTTTCCGATGAGTCAGGTGTACGTAGGAGACTAGGAGAGGCATTAGTCAAACATTGGGACATACACTGGTCAGACCATCCCAAAATCTCCCCCTTACGCCAATCCAGCTGTGGATTGTGAGTGCGCAACCAGGTGATTCCCAAGATGACAGAGATGTTAGGAGAGGGGATGGCCAGGAAATTTAGGGTTTCGACATGGTTCCCCCCAAGCCTCATGGTGATTGGGTCAGTTTCATGGGTGGCTTGGTAAATGATGTGTCCATCAATAGCCTGCACTTCTTGAGTCCGGGCGATGGGGTGCAGGGGCAGGCCAATAGACTCAGCAAAAGAAATGTCCATAAAGTTTGTGTCAGCTCCAGAGTCAATAAACACAGGACAGCTGTGCTCCTGTTTGGCATAAAAAAAACGTAGCAGAGGCAAAAGGTCGTACGCGGGGTTTTGGAACCAAACGACCCAATAGAGCCCTCCCCTTCTCTATTGAGCATGCCCTTTTAACGTGCAGTTTTGTACGCTGTGATCTGAGCCCCCACAATAAAAACACAGGTTGAGTAACCGACGTCTAGATCTCTCTTTTTCTGTGAGCTTGGTCTTCCCGATTTGCATGGGTTCATCATGGGAGGACTGTGGTGTGTTGTAGTTACTCACAGTTGCGTTTCCAGGTGAAGTTGCCGGACCTATGGGCGCAGAGCGGGGACTGACAGGTGGCATGGGTCTCCTGGACCTGTCTCTCCGCCTCTCCAACAGTCGGAGGTCGATGCGGGTGGCGAGATTCTCGAGGTCCTCCAGGCTTCTAGGAAACTCTCGAGTTGCCAATTCATCCTTGATCCGGTCCGAGAGACCCTGATAGAACATGTCCATGAGGGCTGCCTCATTCCAGTCGCTCCCTGCAGCCACAGCATGGAAGTCGATGATATAGTCGTTAACCCTCCGGGTTCCTTGTTCCAAAATCAATAATCCTCGGGTGGCCTCCCTACTTGGTAAAACAGGGTTAAAAATCCGAATGAGTTCATTCGAGAAAGCACGGTAATTAAAACAGATAGGAGAGTCCTTAGCCCATTCAGCGGTGCCCCAAACCTTGGCTTGGTCCGACAATAACGAGATCACATAAGCCACGCGAGAGCGTTCGGTTGGAAATGATGAAGGCTGTAGTTCAAAGTGAATCTCGCATTGGGTGAGGAAGGGGCGGCATTGTTTGGGCTCACCTTTAAAAACTTCCGGTGGAACAAGACGAGGTTCGTGGACAGGGGAGACCCGGAACTGGACCGGGAATGCGGAAGCCATCGGGACGTCGGTCACATGACGAGATGAGTCACCGGTTCGGAGCAGATCCAGGAGTTCGTTTACTTTGTCTTCCAGACCAGAAATGGAGCGTTCCACACCGAGCTGCCATTCCTGTGTCGGTGCTGGGTCCATGGTGGCCAGATTTTTCTGTAACAACCAGGGCTGGAGGACCCGTGAAAGCACCAGACACAGTAAGACGCTTTAAAGTTTTTATTTGAGAACACACAGGGGAGTGTTACCAGTCTGTAGGAAGGGCAGTAGCAGAAGGCTTGGTCAGGAGGGGAAATCCAGAGGCAGAGTCCATGTAACAAATCCAAGGTCAGGAGTCCAGAAGATCAGAAACTGTGAGATAATCCAGTCAGGGAGCAGGCAGGTGGCAAGGTCGAGGTTCAGAAACAAGGTCAGGAACTTGAGGTTTAGGCAGGGTTTTAGAATGCTGGATAATCTACTAACAAATGCTTTCAAAAATCTGGCACTGGCTTGGTGTTTCTCCTGATGTTATATAGAGGTGGTTGCAGGTGGAGCTGATGAGTTAATGTGAGACAGGTGGTTTGAATCAGGTAGATGATGAGCTGGTTGTGGTTGCTGGGGAAACCGGGCCTGGCTAGAGTGGTGGCATGACAAATGATGTGGAAGTCCAAGTCAAGTTCAAGTCCTTCACTTTGAATTTTCAAGTCATAATCAAGTCATCTGTCCAACTTCAATTTACATTTAATTTTGACAATGATAATGAATAAATTCCAGAAATAAAGCTTCTTAAAGCTTAATTAATTTGCTCAAACAAGCAGAAAGTGTAACTGAAACTGATTATAAACAAAGTGCTGCTGCATTTAGCAGAACAAGATCAAACCCAGAACCAAAAATGATTTATGATTTTTGTGCATGTTGTGCCACTTTTGTGCTAAAATATCAAATATGCTCAAGTCATCATCAAGTCAACAGATGCAAGTCGATTCAAGTTGCAAGTCATTGGCTTTCAAGTCCAAGTCAAGTTGTAAGTCTTTAAAGATTTTATCAAGTCAAGTCAGAAGTCATTAAAATAATGACTTGAGTCTCACTCGAGTCCAAGTCATGTGACTCGAGTCCACACCTCTGCCACATAGACAACTTAGCAGACAACTTACAGGAGGTTATCTTCTATCTGGCCCTGTGTCGGGTCTTTCTGGATTTAAGGATGTGACTTTTTGGTACCGCACAGTTCATTTACTGGAGATAGTTTTTGTTTTCCTAAATTTGAGGCGCACACTGGTCAGGTACAAAAAAGGAAAAGAGAGCAAGAGAAAAATCAGCCATGGTTAGATTGGCAACTTTAAAAGACTTTCAGAAAATCATAAATGAGAGAAATGAGATAAAGATGGCTTTTTGAAGCAAAATGTGAATGCATTAATATAGATTAGAAATTTTCACGCATTTATTTCATAACATAAAGAAAAACATTTACATTCCACAACATCACTGAAACATTGTGGCTTTTAGGAGTGATTAAAAGTGAAACACAACAGTTACATCTCAGAAAATCAATAAAAACAAAATCTTAATTTGTATTTTTGTTTTAGTTAATAATGGTAAAATATGCAGACTTAAAAATTAGGATTGGCACAAAAATGTATCTCAAAAGGTGATGCACAAACATAAACATGGTTTACGACAGTTAACGATAACAATAGTTTTTTAAATGAATTTAATTATTACAGATAAGATGTGTGTGAAAAGCAGATAATGGGTACTAAATCAAAGGTGACTGTATATTTATGTAAAGTCCACAAAAAACTAATTTTACAAGGTCTTTACAGTAATTTTAACAATAAATTTAATTCTTTATCCATCTTTCACATCAATTAGCTCAAACATTTGTCCTTTTCTTAATTGATGACTGATGGTTGGTCAGCTGCATCAGAAAGGACTGAATTGAACAGGTTGGAAGAATTTAGACGCCTGCAATTAAAATCATCCCTGATGATATTTCAGAGAAATATAATTGTAAACAATCAAGTGTGTTTATTTGATGCATTAGAAAGGTTTTCCTTTGGTTTTGTGTTTAAACCAATGATTTAAACTCAGACCTACCTCACCATCTAAAGCCACAGTGATATCTTCTCTCCTGAGCTACAACTGTTATCCTAATGGCTGTAGTACAGCTGTATAACAGTGCAGGCTATCTGTGAGGCGCTACTTTGGTGCAGCAGGGTCACCTCAGCCTGTGTAGGTATCAGCTGGAGTCTAATTCCTGTGATTCGGTGATAAATTTCTCTGATAGGAGACAAGCATAGGGTCTGGTCCAGATGGAGCTCTATTAAGCTGTTAATAAATGAGGATTCTTCTCTGCTCCGTCTGCATCTGTCGAATGGGAGGCAGTCACAAATTTGTAAACACACATGCACACACACAGCGACAGAATATTATAAAGCTAGCCAGATGGCTGAATTAGAACTCTCTCTCTCTCTCTCTCTCTCTCTCTCTCTCTCTCACACAAACACACACACATGCACGTGCGCACGAACACACACACACACACACACACACACACACACACACACACACACACACACACACACACACACATACACACACACACACACACACACACACACACACACACTCTGTCATTTTTTTCTTCTATCTTCTTCCATTCCTACACGGTAGATTATGTCTTGTTGGTCTCTTTATGACCAGGGTTTCACTTTATTGCCAGCTGTAATTAATGCAAATTCAGATGGGTAAAATAAATTGATTAAACCTCTTGATTGCCCATTCTATGTCCGTTTCATATTTTTATTAAGATATTTCACATCATTTTTAAGCGTGTTGCTGTCCATGTGAGGGTTGCTTTAGTTTTAATAACTGCTTCATAATTAATATTAAAAATGCGTTCCTAAAAATATGAGCACCAGTATATTCATATTCCACCACCACTTCATCTTGTAAGATCATGTTGGATAATCCTGCTTGGCCATGTTTGAGATTGATTGGTTTTGGGAACATTTTAAAATAAGGGTCCCTTTATTAACGTTACTTAGTGCAATATTAAACAATACACAAAGAGCCCCTTTATCAGTCTTAACTTTATTGTTAATTATTAATCGTCCTTAAGGTTAGCAAAAAGAGCTGGTGGGTGTCCGCTTAGTAATGCATTACATAATGTTAAGTACAAGCAGTTAATACTTTATTTAAATCTTTATTAATGCACTAAGTAATTGTTACAGACCCCACTCCCCACCCGTCCTTCAAGGTCAGGAAGGAGAGAAGATAGTAACTGGACAACCGTAAGAAACGACACTCTACACACAAATGTCAGTTTATCACAGCTTTTATTGCTGTTCTGTTCATGTGGATGCTGCAGGTACTACTGTGGAGGAGGGGGAGACAGGGACAGTTAGGTGGTGCCAAAAGAATGAAATTAATAAAACAAAATAAATCCTATCTACCCTTCTAACTAAACAAAGGGATCAAACAAAAGCCTCAGCTAAACTCCTCTGCAAAATAGTTGGATCCAAAAACATTACAGGGGGGCACCTACCTCCTTACCTAGTGTTTTTAACAAGTTTCCACTATGTGATGAGATGTACAGGGATCCCCCAGCTTACCTTGTCCACAGTCTCCCTCCACCAAACCTTCAAACAAAAGCAGCCCCGGAACACAGGTGAGTTAATCAAGCAGCAGCATGTGGGAGGAAGAGTCTCTCTGCTCTTCAGGGAAGCCGCCTTTTATCCTCTGCCCTGCTCCACAATTGGTCAAAGGTGAAAGTAATCAGCCAATCCAGGACCTCCACACCTACTCTCTGCACCCTGTGTGAAAAAGGGACAGGAGAGGGGAGAGAAAGAGGAAAAACAAAGGGAGAAACACATACCCTGCCTGGCTGGCATGTAACACCCCCACCCTTATAAGTCCAAACAAAGTGTTTTGGACAAAGAGGGGAAAAAAATCATGCAGTAACCAAAGCCTAAAACACACGCGATAGTGTGTCAGCTAAAACATTCTCAGTGTCATGACTCTCAGGCTGCCACCCTCCTCTGCCTCAGCTGCCTCCCCAATCAAGCCCTCAGCCACTTAATTATCATCACCTGCACCCTGTCATCAGCTCATGCCACACACCTGTTTCCTCTGCTATATAACACCCAGCCTGCTCTCCAACCAGTGCCAGATTATTGAGCACTTTTGCCAGTAAATCTTCCAGCCTTCCTTCCAGCCTGATCACAGTCCCTTGACCTCGTTTCCACGCCTGACCATCACCAAGAACTCTGCCTGCCACCACAAAACTAGCCTGTCCACGACCACGTCTCCAGCCTGCTCCCTGTACCTGCTTAGTTCCCATCTGGTTTCGACCCACACCTGCCTTTGACTCTGCCCTTACCTGAGTTTTCTCCGGTAACGCTTCCTATTAGCTTCTGGCTAATAAAGACTTAACGTCTTACTGTGTTTGGTGTCCTCAAGGGTCCTCAAGTTCCGCCCGTTACAGAATAATTTGGCCATACTTGGACCCGACACAGGACTGGCAAAGCAGGAGTTGAGCTTCCGTCTCAGGCTTGTAATCCAAGGTCTACGTACTCCTGGGTCTGCCTTGAACCAACATACAATACTATCCGACTTGTCATGGATCCAGCTGGTGAGTTTCTCACGCTCCTTGAGTTCATGGAGCTGGAGAAGGAACAGGAGTCATCTTTCTAGGGAACGCACCTAGCAATCAAGCCATCGCTGCGCAGAGGTTCCAACCCTCCGTCCAGACCTGCTACGGCAATTCTGCACAGAGGGCTCCTAACAACGTGTTGGAGGCGGCCCCGGAGACCCTCCGTTAATTCGCTGCCTTCCCACCTCCAAGGTTTATCAGCCACGCCCCCACAGTCACAGGCTTTACCTGTCATCACGCCGCTCCAGCCTCAAGCCCCTCCTGTCATCACGCCGCTCCAGCCTCAAGCCCCTCCTTTCATCACGCCGCTCCAGCCTCAAGCCCCTCTTGCCATGCTACGTCAGCAGCGGTCCCGACAGTCTTCAGGGGCTGCTAAAAATGTTAGTCCTTCTCCCGTGCTGGTGTCAGCGGGTTCCCTAGACGACACCTCATGTTATGCTCCTAAGCCGGCCCTAACTGAGGAGGCAGTTAGGTTGATGATACAGATGGTCAAGGACTCTCTCTGGGTCAACTTTACCGGACCATTATGGCCCCACCAATGACTGCAGTTGACTGAAGGGTGAAATACCCTTGTTTCCACCCATCCGGAGCTGACAACGGTTCCAGCCCTTGGTAATCATTACCTTTGGGTCCGGAGTGTTTATGGGTCTGCACGTGAGGACGTCGCCGCAGAGGGTCTGACCTACTGTAAGAGATGGACACCTTCCCCAGAACCCTCCAGCACCACGCCAGGTCCAGCGGTGGTTCCAGAGGCCGCATCGCATCCAGGTCCAGCGGTGGTCCCAGAGGCCGCACCGCATCCACGTCCAGCGGTGGTCACAGAAGTCGCACCGCATCCATGTCCAGCGGTGGTCCCAGGGGTTGCACCACATCTACATCCAGCAGTGGTCCCAGAAGATGCACCGCATCCACGTCCAGCTGTGGTCCCAGGGGTCACACCGCATCCACTTTCAGCGGTGGTCCCAGAGGCTGCACTGCATCCAGTTCCAGCAGTGGTCCGAGCTCCGCAAATCCAAGGGGCGTCGCCTGTCCAAGGGGCGTCGCCCGTCCAAGAAGCTCTGCCCCCAGCCCAGCCGGGCCAAGAGGCTCCACCTGCAGCGGCTCTGCCTCAAGTCAAGTCATCAGCGCCAGGTCCGACGCCTCAAGTCATCAGTGCCAGGTCCGGTGCCTCAAGTCAAGCCATCAGTGCCAGGTCCGGCGCCTCAAGTCGTCGTCAGCGCCAGGTCCGGCGCCTCAAGTCAAGTTGTCAGCAACAGGTCCGGCGCCTCCTGCAGCTGCTCCGCCTCCCCTCGAATCTACGCCTCCGGCACCTCTACTCCTGTCTGCGTCTCCACTCAAGTTGGCGCCTCCTCCTGCAGTGGCTCCGCCTCCACTCAAGTCAGCGCCTCCAGTCAAGTCGGCGCACCCGCCTCCAGGGATTCTGGTTCTGACTGTCCCACCTCCAGCCAAGTCTGCACCTCCAGCCAAGTCGGCGGACCAGACTCCAGGGGTTCTGGTTCCGGCGGTCCTGCCTCCAGCCAAGTTGGCCCCTCCAGCCAAGTCGGCGCCTCCAGCCAAGTCGGCGAACCCGCCTCCAGGGATTCTGGTTCTGGTGGTCCCACCTCCAGCCAAGTCGGCGCCTCCAGCCAATTTGGTGCCAACAGCCAAGTAAGCGGTCCCGCCTCCAGGGATTCTGGTTCTGGCAGTTCTGCCTCCAGCCAAGTCGGCACACCCGCCTCTAGGGATTCTGGTTCCAGTGGTCCCACCTCCAGCCAAGTTGGCGCCTCCAGCCAAGTCGGCGGACCCACCACCAGGGATTCGGTTTCCGGCAGTCCCGCCTACAGCCAAGTCGGCGCCTCTAGTCAAGTCAGCGAACCCGCATCCAGGGATTCTGGTTCCAGCGGTCCCGCCTCCAGCCAAGTCGGTGCATCCAGTCTGGTCGGCGAACCCTCTCCCAGGGACTCTTGTTCCGGCGTTCCCCCCTCCAGCCACGTTGGCACCTCCAGCCAAGTCGGCGGACTCGCCTTCACGGATTCTGGTCCCGGCGGCCCCACCTCCAGCCACGTCGGCCCCTCCAGCCAAGTCGGTGCCTCCAGCCAAGTTGGCGGATCCGCCCCCAGGGATTCTGGTTCCGGCAGTCCCGCCTCTAGCCAAGTCGGCGGACCTGTCTCCAGGGATTTGGGTTCTGGTGGTCCCGCCTCCAGCCAAGTCGGCACCTCCAGTCAAGTCAGCCGACCCGCTTCCAGAGATTCTGGTTCCGGAGGTCCCGCCTCCAGCCAAGTCGGTGCCATCAGCCAAGTCAGCGCACCCGCCTCCAGGGATTCTGGTTCCGGCGGTCCTGCCTCCAGCCAACTTGGCGCCTCCAGCCAGGTTGGCGCGTTCAGCACCTCCGCTCAAGCCAGCGCCTTCAGCACCTCCACTCAATTCAGCGCCCTCCTCTGCCTCAGTTGCCTCCCCAATCAAGCCCTCAGCCACCTAATTATCATCACCTGCACCCTATCATCAGCTCATGCCACACACCTGCCTCTCCTGCTATATAACACCCAACCTCCTCTCCAACCGGTGCAGGATAATTGAACGCTTTTGCCAGTAAATCTTCCAGCCTTCCTTCCAGCCTGATCACAGTCCCTTCACCTCGTTTCCATGCCTGAACATCACCAAGAACTCTGCCTGCCACCACGACTCTAGCCTGTCTAAGAGAAGAGCAAGTGCTTCCTTCTCTATGGTAGAGTATTTGCTCTGATGTGGGCTGATGTAACATATACTTATGTGAGTATATAAATTGTCTAATTGAAACTTATTGTAATTTAGTTAAGGACTAGAATGATCAGAAGACTAAATTCACTCAGGGAGGATTTACATTCAGTTGTGCTTAAAACACCCAAGAGAGCAAGACTTGCTGTGCAACCAAATGTGTTGTAGTAGTTTTCTTTGTTATTTACAATATTTACAGCAGTGCACTTTCAAAGTTCAATAAGTTAGTTGAAACACAGAGTCTTAAGCTTGTACTCCTATCTGTCCAAGAAGGTTATTCCAGATGAGCTAGCAACATTGTCCGTTACTGAGTCCATTAGATATGAAGAAGTCCAAAGGATCAAACCGGTTCTGTGTGAAGTCTCCAAAGTGGTTTGCTTGTACCAACAGCTTGTAGCAGCTCCTACCACACCAGCAGGAGATGATTAGGTTCTCTAGGCCTGGGCTCGGCCTAGTGGTAGCTCACCATCAAGTGGAAAAGGAACAGCATCGGGTCGTCTAATCGATGATCGCAGCCAAAAGACCTGGCCTGCGTAAACAGAACCACATATTAACATTCATGGTACCCTTTAACCTTTCCACACAGAAATCTACGCAGTCAAATACATTCTAATCAAATTTGAACAAATCCACATGTACCTGATTAACTTTGCTTTCCTTAACTGGCCAGGCAAAACAATCCACAACCAAAAGTAATAAGAGAAATGAGAAAAAAAGAAAAATGAAGCAAGAGCTCTTATTTAAACAATTCAACCAGAAAAAAGTAGTCAACCAACAGCACTATTTGTTAGCTAGCTTTAGCTTGTGGCTAACAGCTGAATAGCTACTCACCAGTTCCCAGGTTACAATCACATACAAATCATGATTCTGTCCAAAGCACATCCACAAGCTGCAAAACATTTCAGCATATGAGATGGCATCAAGGGAAGAGAATGACATTCAAATACTAAATATGAAAACCAAGACAAATACCTGCAGCAACTGTGAGCTTCTTTGTTCACATAGGCATTACAACCATTTGGGTCCTCCACCCTTTTATACTCCCTGAACTCTCATGAGATTTCCTGGAAATCTCGTGAGTTCACAAAGTCATGAAAGTTTTCCAGACATGAAACCAGGAGTAAAAATAACTGGGGAAAAACTACCCAGAGCAACTATAAAAAGGGAAATAAAATGGTCAAATTAACCATGGATTACACTGAACTTCCTTGAGAAATAGCTCACAGGATGGTCTGTACCATCTTCATCTTCATGTAGGATAACAGCACCCACCCCTACCGCACTGGCATCAATATCCAGTTTAAACGGCTGTTTAAAGTTGGGGGCAGCAAGAACTGGAGCGCAAGAAAGCAGCCCTTTCAGATTATCAAAGGCATGCTGACATTCTTCAGACCACACAAACAACTTTTAAGGGCTGGTCAGGGCAGTTAATGGGGCAGCCACCATCAAGAATTTCTTACAGAACCGATGTTAAAAACCTGCCATTCCTAAGAAACAACGCAACTCCCTTCGGGTAGCAAGAGTGGGAAAGTTAGCAATGGATTGGGTCTTTGCATCCACAGGACAGACTCTACCACCACCCACCTGCTGACCAAGATAAGTGATGGTCCCTTTTCCAAACTTACATTTTGCTAACTTAAGCATCAAAGAAGCCAAGGACGGGCGTTTAAACACCTCCCTTGATGTAGCCAAGTGGTCACTCCACTCAATGGAATAAGCCACTATTCGTCTAGGTAAACTCGACAATTCGGTACTCCTCCAGGTACCTTATTTACCAGTCTCTGGAAAGTAGTCGGCACATTACACAGACCAAATGGCATCACTGTATACTGAAGAAAGCCATCCGGTGTCACAAAAGCAGAGATCTCCGAAGCTTGAGGAGTTAAAGGAATTTGCCAGTACCCCTTTAACATATCCAGCTTATTGACAAACTTAGCTGGACCGATTTCATCAATGCAATCGTCAATGAGCGGCAATGGATAGGCATCAGGAACTGTAACAGCATTTACCTTACGAAAATCAGTACAGAACCTCGGACTTCCATCTGCCTTAACATCCAACAAGTAAGGAGAACTTCATGAGCTTGAACTGGGAACAGCCAGCCCATTGCTAACCCAGATATTCTACTTCCTTTTTGATTGCTTCCCTCTTCACTGGATTAACCCGATATGTACGCTGTTTAATAGGTGCGGGTTGTGTTAGAAGAATATCGTGGGAGATCTCCTTAGTTTGGGTAGGGACGTCCCCAAACAGACTCGGAAGTCCAAGATGAGCTTCTGCACATCAGCAGCATGATCGTCTGTTAGATATGATAAATAGAGGGACAAGTCAGACTAAATCTTACTATTGCTGAGATTTGCCCCAAGGGGGGCCTCCATCCGCAAGGTTTGATCATCCCCACCATCCTCAACAGTTGAATTAGACATCACACAGACCACAGGGGAAATAGCCTCATTCCCACCCTGGGTGGCTGGACATCCACTGTCCCTTGAGTGATAACCCCTCATCATATTAACATGGCACATTCTAGTCCTACGATGGCGATCAGGAGTTTTGACAACATAGTCTCACTAAGCTTCTGCTCAACCACATATGGACCAGAAAATTTTGTCTGTAAGGAGGAACCAGGTATTGGTAATAACACATGTACGTCGTCTCCTGGGCAAAACTTACGCAGCACAACTTTTTGGTCATAGCGTTTTTTCATGTCACTTTGATTGGAGGTTAGAGACTCTTGAGCCAGAATAGATGCAGACTGGAGTCGTTGCTTCATCTTAATCACATACTCAGGAATACTTTTAAGAGTTTCTGAGGGCTGGACCAATGTCTCTTTAAGAATGGTCAAAGGTCCTCTCACCTCATGTCCAAACACTAGTTCGGCTGGACTATAGCCTAAAGACTCTCGAACTGCCTCCCGGGCTGCGAACAACAGAAACAGAATCCCCTGTTGAATTCCCTGATGTACAGGGATCCCCCAGCTTACCTTATCCACAGTCTCCCTCCACCCAAACCTTCAAACAAAAGCATCTCCAGAACACAGGTGAGTTAATCAAGCAGCACGATGTGGGAAGAAGAGTCTTTGCTTCTTCTTCAGTGAGGGAGGCAGGCTAGACGCCCATGAGGCATATTGCTGCCACAGCCACCCAAACACACCACCAGAGTGTGTCACAGCCTCTCATAAACCCCCGTCACATGCAGAAACCACATCAGGGCACACACCCTACGCCGGTCCTCCACACCCAACAAGATCCACAGAGAAAAACACTGACAGACCCGCAGCCCTCAACCTCCGAAAATACGCCTCCCTCTCACGACCATACCATCTACAATGCAGAAGAACATGGCACACAGACTCAGGCTCCCCACAGTCACACCTCCCGTCCACGTGTTTCCCCACCAAAAACAGCCCGCTTCGAAGACCACTATGTCCCAACCTCATCCGAGTGAGGATCACCGCGTCTCTCCTCCGAAGATCAAGGACCGACCCACAGCCACCCACCAAATGATGTAACTCATAAAATCCCCTACCCAAAACCCCACCATCCCACGAAGCCTGCCACAATCTCATGACCTCCCTGCCTATCGCTGAACAATACTCAGGAGAGCCCATGGCATGACAGCCACTCATTCAGCCAAAAATATTTAGCTTCTCTTTTCGATTCTGTTCTTTCAAATAGTTTTTGGAAAGAGTTTAGCAGTTTTGTTATTTAAGTAGATGTTTTTTACTACCTACTGTAAATGTTTCCAAAGGTGGTAATGTAACTTCTGTAAGTCGTACGTCCAGCCAACCATCTAACGTGACATCATCTACAGGTACAGGACTGCGTTTAATATGGCGTCCTCCAAATATGCTGGACCCACACCCTATGTACTTTAGACCCAGTTTTTATGGTTATATGTTACAAAACCACCAATATTTTTCAACGGCTGGATGTCCTTTTATTCATTTTCAACAACATTTTGATGGATATTTCCAGAGATTAAAGGTAAAAATACATTTTGTGATCCATTCGATTTAGACCATTCTTTGTGAATTTGCACAACTTTGTTACACACTTTATAAACAGCCTATTAGCATGGTAATAATCCTTGTGTATATGCAATCTAGCTCTGTGGTCTTGGTCTGCTCAAAGAGTGGTAGAAAGGTCCAATGTTCGGTTTTCTGGTAATGCAGTCTGAAATATATGAGGGGCGTAAATGAAACGTTTAGAGAATTTGAAGGTAAATGTGGAAGTTACTTTTTTAATAAGTAACTTTAAGTAACTTTAATATTTTCTGTACTTTAATATTTTCAAAGGTTCTACTTTAATGTGTTTTTTTTGTTGCTAGTTAAATCTTGAACAATACAAAATGATGTAATAAACGACACCCAGAACCTAAGAACTGACTGCATTCTGAGCAAGGTGTTATCATAAATTGTTTAGAAGCCTTTTATGAGCTGCTGCATCCAGCTTGTGGTAGTAAGCCGGATGAGTGGCCTCAGTACTGTACTTAAAGCACCAGGAGGTCCCATAACGGTTGCGGACCATTTTGCTTGGAAGCTAATGGGATCCCTCTAAAGAGAAACCATAAATGACAGCTGTCTGCCCTGAGTCAGAGACTGCCATCACGTCTCCATTCTCTAACCGCTGCTCCTTTTGCTCGGAGCAGGGAGGAGGAAGCAGGCAACATTCAACTGTAAATGGTTGCAGGGAGTTGGAGCTGGATTTCAGTTGATGAAAGAAAAGGGAATTGGACAAGAGATGTGGGAGAGAGGGGGTGTACTGGTAACAGCGAAAACATCTGTCACTACAGCCGACACCCATGGTCGCATACAAGATGTTACTTTGAATTAGCCCTCTGCCATCTTCTTAGTCAACACCTGAGGAGGTCGTTACGGTGCTGTTAGGATGAGTAGAGCAGAGTCCAGGCAGGGAGAGAGACTCAGGCGTATCCACGCTGCATGTAAACAGTCTGTCAGTCAGTCTGTGTGTGAGAACTTTCTCTTCCCCTGGAGAGTCATCTCTCCTCTGACAGAAGAATGACAGAGCCCTCATGGGAATTATGGCAGTGTCTCTCTCTCTCTCTTTGTTTCTCACGCCGACTGACAGATCACAAATTCACAACAATGGGGCCTATTTTAATACGTTTTCTGTTGGTACACAAGGCTGACTTAAAATAAACAACCTTTCTGTTGCCTCATGCGCTCTCGTGTTTTATTTTTATTTTTTTGGGGAGTCTCTTTCTTTTTCTGAGTGTGCTTTGCTGTTGTTGCTGCTCTTTTTTGTGCTGCATTGTTCGGGGGGGATTTTCTTCTTTTTTTCCCCCATTCTCCTGCTCTCCTCTGTTCTCTGGAGAAGCAGGAATGCTTTCCTGGGTGCAGTCAGTGATACGGCACAGAGCAGCTCTTTCAGTTTCATTATATAAACAACTTTGATGCCTCTTCTTGTTTTCTCTGGTGTCTATGGGTAAGTGGCTTTTGGAGAGAGCTCTGGACTAGAGAGACAAGAGGTGTGTGTGTGCGCGCCTCTACAAGATTCCTCTATTCCAGTGTGTGTGTATACAGTATGTCTTGCTGTATTTAGTGTACTTGTGTACCTAGTAAAATCTCCCAGTGTTAAGTTATTTAATGGGACTAAAAGTCAAAAGTATAAGCATCTATAGCAAGTCTGTTAAGTTGTTGTCTTCCTTTTGTCTTCTGACTCATCCCTTTCTGTTTGCTTTACCCTCTTTCATGTGTCTCATCATCTTTCCCTTTTTGACTCTTGATTTGACCTTTTTTTGCTTTCTTGGCTTTCATCCTTTTCACGTTTGCTTTGTGTGGGTCTGGGAAGGATCATCTCCTTATTGCCTCAGGTGTGGTCAGTCAAACCAGGCATGACTGTTGTAATCAGTGAGGGAACACACAGACATGCAGGAAATACTCAATGCACTGACACACACACACACACACACACACACACACACACACACACACACACACACACACACACACACACGTGCACGCACACACGCACACAGCAACAAACTCAGGCCAACTCTTAGACACAGTATGTGGGAGGTCTTCCTTCAGAATGTAGCAAGTAGAAGCCACGGTGTTCTTCGTTAAGACCTTGACCTGATGGAAGTGATGGAGGGACTATTATGGAGGTTTGTGGGTAGTGGAATCCCATCCCATCCATATAAAGGCATCTTATCAAGGCTGCACACTGTACCGCTCTTTATTCCTGCTTGGATCCACCGTCCCATCAGTCTAACCTCTGTGCTGCTCATCACAGTGGGAGCTGGCACAAGACTCTGTCTGCTGGGATTACTTTGCCATCTCTTCTTTCTTGTCTTGTTCCTTTCCTCCCACTGAGCCTCAATCTAAGTCCCTTCCTTCCGCCTTGATCCCCCCTTTTTTTGGTTCATCACCACAATGTTTCCTCTCCACAAACAAGCTGCAGACAGAGTGGACACAGCTGCAAAACGTCAGTATCAGACTCTCCCCTTCCTCTTTTTTATAGTAGTAATTTCTGACTTCTCAGCAAAGTAAACTAACTTCATTCTTACTGTAGAAGGGGTTAATATATTACCTCTACTTATGACCAATAAGATGTGATGTTCTATATAAATATAGAGTATCACTCTGATTGGTCTTTGAATGTTTAATCAGAAAAATTAGGATTCTTTGCTTTTTCAGTGATCAAACACACTTCGTATCAATTCAGACAAAGTCAGGTTTATAAAAAGTAAGAATTTATCTTCTAAACAAATTAAAAACAAGACAAGTTATAAATAAGACGAATGTGATGGATGAATATAAGTGGATGGAATGTGATGTATGATGATTGAATGGTGTGTGTTTATCAGAACCTTGTATCTAGAAGAAACTGAGTTCTGGGTGTGAAAAGAATTTGGTCTGCATTAACTATAAGTGATGGTTTATATGTTTATGTTTATGTTTATTTATTTGGCAGACGCTTTTATCTAAAGCGACTTACAATTTATAACCTATAGGGCATGTTGTGGTCTGTGGGGGAAACCGGAGTACCCGGAGGAAACCCACACATGCGATGGGAGAACATGCAACTCCACGCAGAAAGGCCGCAGCCGAGTTTTGAACCTGCAACCTTCGTGGTGCGAGGCAACATTGCTAACAACTGTGCCACCATGCAGCCCAGCGGCATCAGACGCAATCCATGTCATGCCTACGTACCCGCTCCTGCAGACCCCATTTGGATCCGATATGTCAAGGAGTCAGTGACCCCAAATGCACGTGGCTCGTAGGAAAACCTCGATGCGACCAAGTCAAGCCTGATTTATGCTTCTCCGTCTGTGTCAGTGCGGAGACACGCAACGCCATTATCCGTCCTTGCGTAGGGCTCCGGCAGGCACGCAAGTACGTACGGAGTCGAGCCCACTTTTTTAAACATCCGTCGAATGAAACGCATTACGCAAGCTTGTGATTGGTCAGGACGCTGCTGTTGTTTACAGCGCCGCCGTTGCAAAGAGAGCCGAGGATAACTAGCGGCAGACACGGAGAAGCTTGAAGAATACCTCGCGAAAAAACTCTAAAAATATGAACGTTTCATTCTCCCGTGACTGGAGGAGTGAAAAGATGCGCAGCAAGCGTTTTATTTGGGGACGGAAATGACAGGAAACGTGGGTTTAGAGGTGGGGAGCGCATGAAGAGGTGGGAGAATGAGAGACAAAAATGTCCGTGTTAAAAGTCTCTTATGTACACAAAAAACACAATATAAACACACGATCTTGGACCGATACATTACAGCACATATGTCAGAGTCAAGGCCCGCGGGCCAGATGCGGCCCGCGGAGCATTTTTATGTGGCCCGCGAGATAAATATCAAAAATATATTAAAACTGGCCCGCTGGCCGATTTTACCGCAAAGACTTCAACTCCCATGATGCTTTGCGGCGTCAGCGCGGAGGCGCCGCGCCCCCTCCTTTGTGTTTTTTTCCAGCCCGAGGCAGTCAGGGGTAGTTGGGTGTCTGCAGCTCCGCTGTCTCGGACAAACTACGCTCCTCTCACTCAGCGCCGAGTTCACTCAGCTGTTTTCTGACGTTGAAGCCCAGAAACGGAGATTCTAGCCGCTCAGTAATGTGTTCACGACTGAAAGAGAAAGTTTTCCAACTAACGTCCAGACAGAGCCGATATAACTCCAGCGAGCAGCGACACGCTCAAACCAGCACGACTCTGTGGTTGCTGTCGTTGTGTTTCCTCCCCGACACACAACATTGTGGTCAAGCTGCTCAGACATGTTCATCAGCACAAACCTATGTGAGCACCTGTTGTCATCTAATGTTGTCATTATTATGATGAAGATGAACAAAACAACAGGAGTCTCCTCCTCAGCTCAGATCAACCCCATGATGCAGGTATCTGGCTGGAACAGGTGAGCATCACAGTAAACCAGTGGAGCAAACTGAGCTTTAAATATGTTGGATTTCTGCTCTTTTTCTGCTCCAAAACATGAAAGTTAACAGGTGAGATGTTGCATTTTCATTTAAGATAAAATGATATTTTTATTTTGTTGTTGGCCCGTGAGAAAAGATTTAACCTACAGTAAACAGGAAGTGGAAAGGCTGCAGATAGATGAATAGAATAGAAAATCCCTTTATTGTTCCTCAGTGGGGAAAGCTAGACGTCACAGTAGCGATGACACTTATTACAGGAGAAAAAAAGGAGAATAAAAAATAAGAAAAATGAATAATCAAGAAAACATAAATCCTGAATAGATTTTAAAAATGCTGATTATAACACAAGTAATGAATACCACTGATGCCTTTTATTTAAAACTGACTTGCTCGTGTGTAATTTGGTTATTCCACATTCAGCGTTAATGCAGAAATAAGTTTGTTTCCAAATTTAAAGGTTCAAAATTGCATATATGTTGATAAAGAAAATGTGCAAATTTGCCGTCACTTTTTCAAAAAATATTAAGTTTGGCCCTCGACTCCGTCCCAGAGTTTCATTTCGGCCCCCTGTGAGTTTGAGTTTGACACCCCTGCATTACAGGATACCACAGAACAGCGCTACGCCCTCTGTTGTCCTGCCGGACAATTGTTTTGCAACACTCTCCAGGAGACGGAGAAGTAAAAGAGCAAAACGCTTCCGTCAAGCCGTGCCTGTCTGTCCCTTGCGGAGCTGACGGAGAAGCATAAACCAGGCTTCAGTCCTAGGATGTCTCCCGAGTCACAACAGATAGATGAAATCGTTTGCATCTAGAACAGCTGTAGCATGTAGGTTTTGACAGCTTGTCAAGCAATTCGGTGGTTAGAGTTTTCCCCCGGTGGCCAGTCCGGAGTTCTGCTCAAAAACTATCTGGATCACTCCGCAAGTTTCTGTTTTAATATTCCCATTTCATGATTACCTGGCCAATCGGGACATGCCACGTTAAGAGGTGTTAACAAACAACCTGCAGAACATCACGCCTTCTTTCAGATAGAAGGTTCTCTGATTTGTGGGTAAGAACTTATCTACGTGCATGAAATTACTTTAACTTTGTCATCTCGTCATGTATATGAGTGTGTGGCGGATTAGCTTGTCAAGTCGCGTACGCTGATTATCAGACAAATGGATAATTGCAGGACAATATTCATTTCAACCTTATTGAATTAGGCACAGATGAATCAAACATTAATAGTGTTATTCATATAACATTTGTTCGTTCAACCATATATTCATTTAATGAATATTTAACTTATGAGTGGTAAAAGTTCATCTTTCATGAGAGTGTGCAATCCTGCAGTCTTATCAAAAGAAAGCTTTGTTTGGGAACATAGCCTGACATCTTGTCACCCCTGAAATGTCAACACACACTGCAGAATCTTCTGGCTTGTAGGTAGATAGAATTTAAAATCCACTTAGAGAATGGAATTATGTCTGCAGATGACCGGTGGCATGTAGGTCAATATGTAGGTGAAAAATGACCTTTTCTGGACGTTACATTACATTTTTCTAATAGACCCCACACATTTACTCATGACACTATCGTTAAAGAAAATAAAGGAAACACTGATCAATTGCCGATGCCTAATGGCTTAAATTCAGCTAACCCACTTGTCCTTCCTTCTCTTTGTCTCTCCTTATATTATTTGCCAGATCTGCTTCTTGTGCTTGTCCTACAGCCTGATGCCGACAATGCAACTCTGCTTCCTGCAGGCATTTCATTAAAGCACTAATAACACACTGGTAATTAGGTGACAAAGAGGCCATTTTTATTGTACTGATCAGCTGCTGAGACATGACCCTTAGAGGCTGAGACAGAGGGAGTTTGCCTGTGTGTGTGTGTATGCATGTGTGTGTGTGTGTGTGTGTGTGTGTGTGTGTGTGCGTGTGTGCGTGTGTGCGTGCGTGCGTGCATGTGTGCGTGTGTGTGCCACTAAAGAAATAGTAAAAGCCTTGTTAGATGCTGTTGGATTGAACCAAGGTTAGACGAGACGATCTAAAAGCCTGTGAACAAGACTGGATATGAGATCTGTTTTTATAATTACGGTACTCTTGTATCAGTGAGAATGTATGCATAAAACAAATGTCTTGCATTTTTTAATCCCTGGTTCTCGTCTCTTATTTCTCATCAGTCTCTTTTCTTATTCTATCAGATGGTTCTTGAGCCACCTGAGGCACAGAACAAATAACGTAGCGCAAATGAAATTTCCCGTGAAGCTTATAGATGTCATTAGACACGAGCATACTGAGGCCAAAAATCATTTTAGTTTTCATCAGACCAGCTGACATTTTCGGGGAATTAGCTGGCGGTGGTTTGACGGGGGGGGGGGGGCTTGGTGTTGTTTTAACTCCTCGACCCCTCACTTCCAACCCACGCAGACACGGGGTCAAATGGTAGCATCGATCATCTGATCCGGTCTGTCTGCTGGCCTTTGATTGGCCCTCATAAGGCTAATATTTGTCTCACACCCAATCTTGTTTCAGCGTGTTGCTCTTTAGGCGGTAAATCAAGTTAGTATTGAGTTCATTTGAGGCATAAAGATTGTGGCATTAATCTGTTGTGATTATCAGAAGAGTTCATGTTTGATTTTGAATCAAACGCCCCTTTGTTTCAGTACTTGATTAACATTTGGACTTAGCATTTCCGATATACTTAATTTAATTATCTCATGGTTGACATTTCAATGTATAGATAAAGGGATTGTGATCTGTTGTATTTACACCCTCACTCCAAAACATGTGCAAGGTAAAAAAAAGAAAAAGAAAACCTGACTCTAAAGACCGGTTCTCACGCTGAGACAACGTACTCCTGACTGGTTTTATAACAGATTAATAGCATGTAAATGTTTGCTTGGAAAGCCATACTTAGAAAATCGCATATTCTGAAACAGCCGAGTTACTATCTAAACATTTCACTTTCTATTTTTTTTCACACTGTTTTGATTTCCAGTCAATTCAATTTCATTTATAATCTTTCTGTTAAGTCGGAGTACAGTTCTCCCCATTTTCCACACGCTACTGGCATCCTAGTATCATCCCCTGCACTGGGAGACATGGCAGTCTCTGGTTGATCCTTGTTTGTGTTTGGAGTCAGTCATTTCAGCATGACTGGAGCTCCGACACGCTTTGTAACTGAGGCGCCACCGCTGGCCTTTGGTTTCCTGATTTAGTAAGGCTGATGCTTCAAAAGCGTATGGAAGTAAGACTTCACATCCCAGCATGACAGCATGCTGCTCAGCTTCCTCCATGGTGCATCCACCCAACACAATATTGTTGTGACATGGACGGGACGTGTGGCTTGTCTTACCGTGGGGAAACATCATCAATAGCGGTGCCACGGAATGCCGCTATCGGTTGCCCTTGCTGTCATCTGTACGTGAGATTCGAGTTGTCTGTCGCTCTCGCATCTGATCAAGAATTAAAATCTGTTCCACAAAGTGCCTCAGCTGAGCAGGAACGCAGGGTGAAAAGAGAAGGAAAGAGGAACGAAAAACAAGGAAAAGGGAAACGAACGTTGTTAATGTCACTGAACCATGAAAGGCTTGACCTGAGGTAGGAATGGCTTTGTATACAAGGTTCTTTAATGCTGTGGCTGCAGGGATAAACATAACTTACATCAGCCCTTCGCATGTACAGGAGATTTCCTCTCCTGGCACTTACAACACTCCGACTGTACTGTGACACACACACGCACGCACGCACACACACACACACACACAGCATCAACCCGACTCTTTCAAGTTGCTCTCGTGCACAAACACAAGCACTAGAGGGCAAATGTGGGTTTAGTGTTGTTTTTTTTTTTTGTTTTTGTTTCCACTTGTAAGCACGAATCCGGATGCTGTTGCTTGTTCACACAGTCTGTTTGTTTTTTGCTAGATGGAGTAGATCAACAGCAACAAGAGAATAAAGATCCATTCCACCCAACAACTTGTAATCTTTCATTTTTTCCCACAGATTATCACCGAGTATGTTTACGAGCTGTTGGAGAAGGAGTGTAACATGACTAAAGCAATCCTGCCAGTAAGTACCCGCCGCAAGAAGAGGCATATTTGATTCATGCCCTTGAAGATTAAAGGGGGTTATTAAATATGAAAATGGACCTAAATGCTCAGGCGTCAGAGTGCGATTATCAAATTAGGTGTCCTTTTTAGAAATAAAAATGAATAAATAACGGGATCCAAAGCGGATGGTAGGAAGTCAGCTCTCCCCGATTTGTTATCAGTCTTTATTTTTCTGTCCCCCTCAGTCAGTTTTCCTGTCTTCCTCGCATCCTTTCGTCTGCACACACCCTTTGTGCAAAAGTGTCTCCTCAACAAATTAAACTGTATTGTGATGTGTCATTTCAAAGAGGCACAGCATGCTGACGCTTAATCTGTTTTTCATTCAGTTGCACTGAGGGTGACTTTATACTTTGCCTTTGTGTAGTTATTCTTTGCCCGGCTCATCCAGGCTCAGCGCAGTCTTGATCCCTTTTTATTTGTTGTTGGAAGCTTGTTTGTGGTCGTCCCCCCCTTTTTTTTTACCACTCCATCCCTGCTCTTTTTGTATCTGTTTATAAAAGCAAGGATCATTTTTCAGACCAAGTTTATAGCAATGTTAAGCAGCGCCGGTGTTTAGGAGCACGCAGTAGTCGGCTCTAGCTCTAACGGTGTCCATAAATCACCTAGCCAGAGTCAACGTCTTTCATTAACCCCTATACACATTTCCTGGTTTATCTGCTTGGCCTATTTATGTCATTATTCCTCTGGAAAATTGCTCTCTTATGCTGCCCACCCGCCTGCACGTATATGGAGAGAGAGTGTGTGTGTCATTTAGCGGGTTAGTGGTGGGTCTGTCCACCTGCGTGGCATTGAACTTGTGACCGCAGATTTTAAGAAGATTAACCACGGCCAAGAGTAAGGAGAGGGAATGAAGGAGCACGGGAGAATAAAGGGTAAGATTTTCCCCCTCACTTGGCCCTCTTTGTCTGTTTGGATTAAGTTCTTGCAGCTGCCACCCATGGCTTTTATGGACAGTGTCTCCTTAGAGATTCTTCTAGGCATACTTGAGAGGGATGGAAAGAAGCACGGGACGTGTGAGGAGCAGGGGCACACCCGCAAACACTCACGTATTCACAATCAGTGTTACTTTGCATATAAGAAAACAAAGATCATTTTCTTTTTATTTATCTTTGAAGTAGTGATTCATCGAGCCCGCCCTGCAGAATGTAATCCTTCACAACTCCTTCTGTCTGATGTTCAGGTGGATGCTGAAGGAGATGAACCCACCAGTTTTATCTACCTGAGCCCAGACGCCTTGTCAAACCCTTCCAAACTGCTGGTGCTGATCCAGGGGAGTGGTGTGGTGCGGGCCGGCCAGTGGGCCCGGAGACTGATCATCAACCAGGACCTGAACTCAGGGACCCAGATCCCCTTCATTAGAAGAGCCATGGAGGTAGGGGCTCTACTGGTCTGGTTTTAGGGTGAACACGTTTTCTAATCGGTAACACACTTGTAGGCTCTAATCAAATCAGTTTTGTCTCTCACTGCATTCTGCTTTATCTTTTTTATTTATTTTACATTTTTTGAACTCTGTGTTTTATGATTTAACACATTTTATCATCTAAATTGGATTTCAGGTTCAAATAATTTAATTGAATGTTACAGCTTTCAGCTGCAGCTACCTGGTTTAGCTGTGACTGAGGCCCTGTCCACACGTAGCCGGGGATCTGCCAAAACGTAGATATTTTTCTACGTTTTGGCCTGTCATCCACACGAAAATGGAGTTTTTTCACACGAAAACGGATCTTTTTAAAAACTTCGGCCAAAGTGAAGATCTGCGTTTTCTCCGTTTTGGGTGTCTGCGTGTGGACGGACAAAACCGGAGTTTTAAGGTCCGCAACGTCACTTTCCGCGACAAAAAAATGCTGACATCACGTGTGCGACCTGTGTTTACACTAGCCGGCATCATGGAAGCCTTCAGAGCTGAGCTCTGTCACTACCCGATCCATCAATTGTCCAAGCGCTTTTTGCTTGTTTGTTTTTGCAAGCAGAATTACTGCTCCTTGCGGAAGACCACAGACGAAGGACGAGGTTAAGAACGGGGGAAGTACTGCCACCTACAGGTCTGGCATGTCCTTAACAACGTATTTATCCGGGTATGTGTGGACAGAGTTTGTTTTTAAAACGCGGTGGTGTGGATGCAAGTTTTTGGAGGGGCGGATACTCGTTTTCAAAAAACCCCGGCTACGTGTGGACTAGGCCTGAATATAATATTAATTTGTGGCATATCTTTGCCTAAACAGGTGTTGCTTCATAACTTATCCACGGGTCCTTAAAAAGTCTTAAATTTGCTTTTCCAAATTTAAGGCCTTAAACATCCTTAAAAATGACAAATAATCCTTCAATACATTTTCCAAAGGTCTTACATTACCAAAGACCCAATAAACAAAATTATTTCATTTCTATAAAATTTTCGTGAAATTCTAGTTAGTGTTCAGCATTTTTTGTGTGTGATATTCACAAAATCGGACCCATACACGTTCAGTTGGTTGTGAGAGGGGGCTATTTTTAGATGAGCACATTAGCTGGTTAAGCTAGTGGGAGCTTGTGCCATGGGGAAGTGCAAGTTTAATGGTAACTGGATGGTTAATCCCACGTTCGTGACGTGGTTAGCACCGGTTCCAGGTAATAGCTGGAAATTATATCTTAAATTTGATTTAAAAAATAGCTTAAATTTGGTCAAGGTGGCCTTAAAAAAGGTCTTAAAAAGTCTTAAATTTGGCTCCCTTAAACCTGCAGATTCCCTGTTTTTAAACCAACATCCCATTCAGGACGAACCGTTAAGTCTTTAACACACTCACTTCTTGCCTCTGCTGATGTGTTGGTTTGGAAGAGTTAGCTGAGCGTGATGCTGAGTATTGCTAAATTCCTATCTGATGGGAATTAAATAGTTTGTTGTTTGCTCTGCAATCAACTTGATGTGTATTGTTAAATATGTGATTTGCTTGCAGAGGACCTCTTTGCCTCAGCTCTCATTAAGCTGTCCCTCTCGCCCGCCCATCACATCACACACTGCAGGAGCTAAAATAAGGTCTTTTTAACATGTTGTTGATTTGATTGCTTATTAAAGGCATACTATGCAAATTGTTCATAATTTAAAATGATTTTCTTGAGCCATTATGTGCTAAAATGACCCTTTACTCAGACCCTACCACCCCTTGTGGTCAGAATAGTGCACTTGCAACTTCAGAGTTGGCAGGCCGTAGTCTGTTATGTCCAGGAGTGCACATAATATTTTTGGGTTGGTACTCAGGGGAGAACCTATGGTTGCTGCTTGGTCCTCACATTTTTTAATGCACTTAATTCTTAACCCAACTCACAATAGGAACAAAACTGAGTAACGCGTTGATGATGGAACAAATTTTAATTTTGTCTGAAAACAATAAGTACAACAGGTACATAGTGCCAGCTTAACTTAAACCTTCTAATTTTCAAATAACATGACTGAATTGTCTGAATGTAAAACACAGTGTGTAAACAGCTGCTTTTGTGATAACAAAAATCAAATAAAAAATTTTAAAGCACTTAACAAAATTACTATTTCAGAGCACTGAAGTGTTTTAAATGGCATAAATGCCGTTTTTATTTCTACAGACTCTCATCATCCTCAGCATGGTCCTGACTGCGTTCAGCTTCATTATTGACTTCCCGAGCAACTTTCTGATGTTCTCTGCTGTTAGTATGTTTATCAAACGCTGGATGATTGAAGTTTTTAGTGCCTATGTAGAAGGCGCTGTTTTTGTCTGCCAAGGTGGGATTTTCATGGCATAATCTGCACCGCATCTCTGTGCGTTCATTGTTTGTTTGAAGCCAGCTGACCTCCTGCAGCCACTTCTCCGCAAATACTCTTTTCTTTTGCGGTTCCGACTCAGTCTGACGTTCTTTTGGAGGCGGAGGAACACCAAAATAATTACTTAATGGAGCTTGCTTTTTAGACATCTTTAAAATGCTCCAGAAATGTCTTCCTTCCTCCACAAAGTCTTAGGTGCGCAAATGCGTGCTGCAGCTTTTTTTCAGGTGCGCATTGTTTATTTTGACAGCGCATGCGCACCTGCGGACCACTTATGTGCACACCTGGTTATGTCCCACTTTAGTAATGTGGAGCTGACATGCCAGTGCTGGAGTCTGCTTCCAGTATGTTTTAGATCATAAACACAGCAGATTCATTTGATTTAGTGATGAACCGCTCCTGTAGACACCAATGAAGGCTGGGGAGACGTTTCAGCTGTTAGATGAAGTTGTTAAAAAGATGAAATCACAGCAAGAAGATAAGTTTCATTTCTGCTTTTACAACAGTGAATTCATAATGGACTCTAGGGGGGTGCTTAAAGCAAGCCAAAACTGCATCGTTTCCCCTGAACAATTTCTTCAACTTCCTGTGTTCGCATTTCTGTCCATCTTTGGAAATCATGTGGTTTGTCTAATGATTATTTTGCTAACATGTCATCATAAGTGCAACAAAAACACAAACACTCAAAACTCTGTGTTCTTTGAAGAGATTTTGCTTTTCATATATTTGCCTTGTTGTTTGATTTGTGAGTAGTTTTTGTTGCAAGTGCTTTATTACCTTTGACTCTTCATAAACTGTCAGCTTAACTGAGTTTAGCTGCACCCTACAATTTAGACAAGTGCGTGGTGGAAAGAAAAGTTTGCCCCGAGGTCGTGAGAGAAATAACACGATGATGAGCAATTTCAACACTCCACAGCATCTCGCATTCCCAGGGGCGAAACCCAAGAGCTGAGCATTCACAGGTGCAAACCTAAACTGGCACACTCAAATAGTTCTTTAACTATACTTTTCTCATCCCACAACTGAAGCTTTTATTGTAGAGTTAGTGAAATGAAGCATATTCATCAATGTGATCGTTGTCACACAAGAAAACATTTGTGTATTCTCATGATGCATGACTCCTGTGTCACCGTGTGTGTTCACGGCTGATTGAACTGCAACACAGAAGGAGATAATGTCATATGAAATAGAGATTACTATTTTTTTCTTTTCAAGTTATATGATCTCCTGCAAAGGTGCACACGTCTGTGTCAGCAAGCAAACGGTAGATCAGCCTGTCTTATTATTTTCATCCTCATCTTTGTGCTCATTTGTCAGCACAGCCATGACTATCTGTGTAATTTAATAGGGCTGCTGATCAAATTTACTTTTTTTGGGGGAGGGGGGGGGGGGGGGGGGGGCTGTTCGCCGCTTCTCTCCCTCATTCATTCGTTTCATCCACCTGAATACCATAAAGACCTTACCTGCTGTGTAAAGCTCCCTCATGCTGTGCTCAGCAATGTGAGAGGTTAAGGTTGCACATCTGTCCATTTGTTCTTGCAGGGGTGATTCAAACTGCTTCGTGCACTCTGCTTGTTCCTACAGCTAGAAGAGAAAGACTTGTGCTGAGCAGAGGTGAAGTGACAGCTCAGATATAGAGAACATAACGTGTGTGTGTGTGTGTGTGTGTGTTGCCCATTCATCACTGTAAACAAGAAATCATGTTCTTGCACCCTGACAAATCATCATCCAGGCATACAGCACACACACACACATGCCTTGTAGTCTGTCTGTGAGCTGGGAACAACAGCCACACACAGTTACAACTGTCCCAGACACGTTCCTGGTTTATTATGTCATGCTGTGAAATTTGTCTTGATGTCTTCTGAAGACCATGTGCACAAGACAAAGCTGCTGCATCTAATGCTGTGTTTTCTTTCTCTTTCAGTCTTATAAATTAGCCACTTTAATGAGGACAAGTAATGGGACATTTATTTTTCTGCAACTCCTTCCTGCTTTTAGTCATGAATTATGGACTTTGCAAGTGTTTTTATAGTTAGTCAAATCGTTGCAGCAGTACTGTATATTCTGAAGTATTGACTGTACCTGATAAAACTTTACTTACCTACAAGAAGGAGACAGGCTGCATAAATGGTCAACATACAAATGTAATCAAAGGAAAATAACAAAAATAAATATTGTTCAAATATGTGCTTCACTGAAAACACTTTTCTGTTGTTATTTCTGATTATAACTGGTCACTCTGAGGTTTTAACGCAGGCTGAACTTGAAAATAGTCTCCTACACCTACTTCCTGGGTTAGCTTCTGATAGAAAATAGATGATTTTGTCTCATTACTTCATGCATTTCAAGGCATTTTAAGTTTTATTATATAATTTAACCACATTTCTGTGGTTAAATGATATAATAGTTAGATGAAACATAAATGTATTATTTTGTCGTATATGAACAAATATTTAAAATAATAAGTTCTCAAACAGAAGGCGGCTAAAAACGCCAAAGAAGCAACATGCCATTTATCCCGCTTACCAGCATGTTTTTACTTTTACTTCACAATCTGATCTGAATGTGTGCTTGTAGTGTTATAATAAACATCACCTTCTTGGACCACACACTCTACAATAACCAGTCATGTACAATTCTTTACTGTTTATTCTGTCATCTCCACCATCAGCCTCCAACTTTCATCTTCTTAGTCTCTGACAGCCGCAGTACGATCAGTTTTGAGGATAACAAATGTTGTGATGGATGTTGATGGACTTGAGTGACTTAATGTTAGCCTTCTGAACATATTAGGTGTGTTCTTGCTGTGTCTTTCTAAATCCATGCTTTCGTTCTTTTTTAAACACAGAAACAGTTTTGTTTACCTGTTTGTAGCTACAGTTTCGCCGACGGCTGCCGGCTTCTTCAGGCTGACGCTGATAGTGGCGCGTCACTTCCTTCTCCGTTTATCTGCGGGCAGCAGAGGACGTTGTCGCCCTCTACTGCCCGCTCTCCCCTCTCCGACGATGCAGTCCCATGCGTGGTCCAGCGTGTAAACTCCGTCGTCCCTGTTCATGGTCCCACATCCACGTCTCCTTATCTCGATTGCTTCCTTGATCCATCTTTTGTATTTTTGTTGTTCAGTGGTTATGATCCGTGTGTTGTCCCAGTCCATTATATGGTTTTCTCTTAAGCAATGATCTGTTACGGCTGACTTTTTTATTGTACTTTCTGCTTCTTCTTTTGCTGCTCTTGTGTGTTTACGATTTGCCTCTTTCTCGCACTCCTTTCTGTGTTCTATTGTCCGTGTATTGAGTTGGCGTCCGGTTTCTCCTATGTATGTTTTATTGCATATTTTGCATGGGATTTCGTAGATGACTCCACATTTTTGTCCAGCTGATATTTTGTCTTTTGGGTGTACTAGTCTGTTTCTAACTGTTGTGTATGGCTTTGTTGGTGTGTTTATGTTGTGTTTTTTCATTGTTGCTCTTATTTTTTCCGTTATGCCTCTGATGTATGGTAGGGTTATCACTGGTTTTGGTTCTTGTCTTTCTGGGTTTCTGGTTCTTTTTTTGGGTTGTTCTTTGCTTTCTGTTTTTGTTTGTTGTTTTCCTTTGTTTATTGCCCATGTCGGGTATGCGCAGGTCTTTAAAGCGTGTTGTATGAGTTTGTCCTCTTGTTTACGGTCTCTCTCTTCTGTTATCATGTTTGCTCGGTGATATAATGTTCTGATTACTGACATTTTGTGTGTGGTGGGGTGTTCTGATGTCCATAATAGATATTGGTCTGTGTGTGTTGGTTTCCTGTATGTGTTTATGTTTAGGGTCCCGTCGGTCTGCCTGGTGATTTTCATGTCCATAAATGCTATGCTGCCTTCTGTTTCTAACTCATAAGTGAATTTTATGTTGCCCGTGTCATCAATGTTGTTTAAGTGTTGTGTTAGTGTTTCTGTTTGACCTTTTGGTATGATTTCCAGTATGTCATCTACGTAGCGTTTCCATAGTTTTATTTTGCAGTTTGGGGTGGCGGTGGCTATGGCTTTTTGTTCCAGGTCTTCCATGAAAAACTCGCACAGGGTGGCTGATAATGGGTTACCCATGGCGAAGCCTTCCAGTTGTTTGTATATTGTGTTATCGTATGTGAAGTAAGTGGAGTTAGCTACCAGTCCTATCAGTTGTGCTATGTCATCTGCTGTGAGGTTTGTTCTTTAGTGTAAAGTCTTGTCCTGTCTGATTCTGTTAACTACTATGTCTATGGTTTTTTGGGTTGGTGTTTTTGTGAACAGAGATGTGACGTCATGTGAGATGAGTATGTTGTTGTCTTCTATTGTAATTTCCTTTAGTTCTTTTGCCAATTCTATACTATTTTTGCAGTGTTGGTCTGTATTTCCTAATAACGGGCTGATGATTCTGCTGATATCTTTTGCCATGTTGTATGTTGGTGTACCTATGCTGTCAACTATTGGTCTAAGTGGGGTGTTTTGTTTATGTATTTTTGGCGTTCCATATATTCTTGGTGTTATGTTTGCTGTAGGAATCCAGTGTTTGTACATTTTTTCTGTTATTTTGCCTTTTTCATGCAGTGGCTTCAGTAATTTTTTCATGTTTTTCTTAATGTTTTCTGTTGGATCTTTTTTAAGTATTTCATATGTATTTTTGTCCTCTAGCATCTGTTTCATCTGTTGTTTATATTTTTCTCTGTCCATAACTACTGTGGTTCTTCCTTTATCTGCCGGTAGAATATGTTGAATTTTTCTGTGTTTAAAAAAGAACGAAAAGCATGGATGTTATCCTTCTGTCGTTATTAACAGTCTTGTATCAGGTTACTATTAAAAAGCCTCTTTCCTCGTGGTTAAGTAATTTAACTGGTCACCCATTCAACATGGTGGAGTTGTTGTTTACACTAATATGCTCCACATTTCCTGCAATAACAGCAGGTGTCACAGGGAAAAGTAGTGAATCAGCAAGAATGGCAGCACAATGAGAGTTTAGAGGAAGTTCATTGTTTAGACACAAAAACACAAAAAATGTAAATTATTTTCACACTTGGTATTGAAAGTCACAATACACTCTAGTATAGTACCATCATACCCTCAAATACGGAATTGTGTTGACTTTAGGAGTGTTTATGTTTTCACTGTTCAATTAAATTTATTTTTAGTAATTTGACAAAATCTTCTGTTACGGGGGCTTTCCACGGGACGCATAGGTGTCACGTGACATCCGTGAAGCATAGTAGCAATTGGCTGTCGTTAAAATGGATGGGTGCGTCACGTTTTGGGCATATTCCAGAAGTGTACCAGAAGCATCGGGACATGTCACTTTGCTAAATTTATGCTTTCAAGTCAATTTTTTTTACTCTCCTTGCTTCCAGAATGCATCAAGCTCTGCATTTCCGATTGAGCCAGACAGAATGTCAAACACAAAAGCAGAGGAAAGCATCCGGAAACTTTCAAAATAAAAGTCACATGCATGCTTCCTGTTTCTTTGCTAGTAAAATAAAGTAAGTCATTACCATTGAAACCTCTGTAGCTGAGGTAAACAGAACAATTAAATAAAACACAGACCTTTTTGGTTAAATGGTAAATGGTAAACGGCCTGTATTTGTAAAGCATCTTCTTAGGGTTCTGCAACCCCTCAAGGTGCTTCACAACACAGTCAGTCATTCACCCATTCACACACTGGTGGGGATGGGCTACAATGTAGCCACAGCTGCCCTGTGGTGCACTGATGGAAGCAAGACTGCGCTTATGCCACCGGTCCCTCTGACCACAACCAGGCAAGGTGGTTAAGTGTCTTGCCCAAGGACATCAGCAGCAATCTCTGGTGGGAGCCGGGATTGAACCTACATCCTTCCGATTACTGAACAACCCACTCTACCTCCTGAGCTACTGCTGCTCTACATGCTGCCGTCTTTCTTCTAGTAACTTGTTCATGTGGACTGCTGAAATCACAAGTAGTCTTGCAATTCTCCATGCATTTTGTGAACTTGCAGCACTGGCTGTGTTGAATCCCTTCGCTGCCATTTCACTTCTGAAACTCTCTTGGTGGGAAGGGAGCTTGTGGGTGAAACATGTCTATTTTGTTACGTGCTGCTGAGAGTGGAAAGCCGTGGTTATTCATTGCTGTCCTGTGTATGTCTTTGGCTGTTTCTTTTATCTTTTTGACCTTCATACTTAATATGTGGCAAATAATTTCCTACAGGTTAGAATTTTATGGAACAGTCAATTCAATTCAATTCAAGTTTATTTATATAGCGCCAAATCACAACAAGAGACGTCTCAAGACACTTCACATAGTAAACTTTCCAATACAGATCAGTTCATTAAGCCAATCAGAAAAAAAGTTTCCTATATAAGGAACCCAGCAAATTGCATCAAGTCACTGACTAGTGTCAGTGCCTTTACAGCAATCCTCATACTAAGCAAGCATTTAGCGACAGTGGAGAGGAAAACTCCCTTTTAACAGGAAGAAACCTCCAGAGGGTTCTGGCTCAGTATAAGCAGCCATCCTCCACGACTCACTGGGGATCGAGAAGACAGAGCAGAGATAGGTAGAGGTCAAACACATCCACACACACACAACATATATACCAAGTAATGTGTCTATGGTTATATTGTGATTTGTTAGTAAATATTCTATTTGGTGAGAGATAAACTTTATTGTATTTATCCTAGTGAATCTATAATTAAACGGGTAAACTAGTAGGAGAGGGAGAATGTTTAAGTGGTTAGCAACCGTGACGATGGCCCCCTCCATGAGGCCACCACAGCTCAGCAGAACATCATTGTAGCTTCTTCTGGGGAGAAAAACACTTTGAGAAAAAAAAAGTTAACAGCTGAAATAGCAGGAATTATTACAGTTAAAGAGCAAATTGTAGAAGAAAGTAGTCAAGTGTGGAGTCAACTATACCATGTTATTAAAGCAACAGGAATGAACAACTGACACAAAATATTGTGACTGTAGCTCAGCTTTCAGCAAACCATGCATACGGAACTGTCTGTTTTTAAACTTTGTTTTTAAGTATTCAATTCAACACGGTTGCCCTTTGGTTTTAAGGAACTCCTGTATTCCCACAGTTTGCATTTTGGATTCTGAAAACTTGCTGTGTAGTTTGGGTCAGATTTTGACATTTTCACTAGACTTTTTAATTATGTTTATATTTGGCTTAGCTTTCCAAAAACAATTTGTAACAACAATCTGTTGCCTTGAGTGCATTTCTTGTTACTCGTGGGAGAGCTGATTGGAAATTCAAAGCCTGCAGCAAAGGGTCACCTGGAGTACATTCTGGGAAATATGGAGGAGCTTGTGGCGCCCGAGCACACAGGCACGAACAAAACTGGTAATTTGGCTCATAAAACATTTAAATATATGTGTCTGAATAGATCTAAACACAGTAATGTGTGACAGGCACTACTCTAAAAGTCTTGGAACTTTCAGCCAGAATTTCCTGTCTTCCAATGGGTTCGCCACTGCCAAGCAGGCGATTATAATCTGATTATGCCTAATAATTATGCCAAACATCATTTTAATTCTAGTAGGTTTTTTTAGGGTTAGGGTTAAAAAGGGCTATGGTTAAGTACGAATCTAAATTGTGCACAAATTGAAAAGTACATTCTGAAAAAACTTACAAACGCGGACACTCGCACGTCACATCAGGTAAAAGATGCACTAGTGACATTTGGCATAGTGTGTACAGTACAGCAATACTGAGTTAAGGTAAAAAAAATTCTACTGTCTTTGCAGGCCTTTTGCATGTTGGCTTACTGTGTGTGTGTGTGTGTGTGTGTGTGTGTGTGCGTGTGCGTGTGCGTGTGCGTGTGCGTGAGTGCATGGAGGAGGTGGTACTCCCAAAGCCTAGAGGTAAAATGACAGGTGTGAGGAGGAGAGGAGGTTGCACCGGCATCAACCAAAGTACGGAGAAAGGCATCTGAGATGGGGAGCGGGGGTGTTGCAGATGCAGAGACGGAAAGAGAGGGGTTATGATTGGTTGGAAAGAGGGACATAAGAGGAAGGAAGGGGAGAAGTACGGAAAGGATTGATTTGGGAAGAGAGAAATAAGAGGAGGATGAGGGAGTGACTGCAAATAAGGTGGGACTGGCAGAGGAGAGACGGGGAGTATTGAGGGAGAGTAGGCAGAAGGCAGCCGTCTGACAGCTCCACTACTGGGAGAGGGCCTCTTAATGACAGCTTATTCCTTCATGATTTCAATTCCTGACAGTCGACAGGTCTGCTTGTTGCATCATGGCAGCTGTATCATTACCTTCTGGCCCTGTCAATGCTCTGCATCCCAAAACTGAGATGGTGGAGGGTGCATGCCACGGGGCGTCGGAGGGGATGGGAGAGGGGGAGTAGACAGTGAGGTTACAGTTGGAATAATTGAGGAAGGAGGGAATGTGTTAAAGGTGTGTTCATTAGTGATGGCCTCCTAATGTCGCCTATAAGTACGAACGTTGGGGTTTTGTCCTTACTGAATCCAGAAGTGTGGGCTCTGCTCCTTTGCGCCACACGCTGCACCATAGTCATTACTTGACACTTTTTTAACTTTTTGGCTTCAACTTTTTCTTCACTTTGTTTTTTTAAGCGACAGTAGTTTTCAGCAACTGTTAGAGAACTTTTTGAAATTTGGCATACATCTGGAGTAAAATAGTATCTTTAGGGGTTTTCAAGCCATCACGGGTTCACTTGGTCTTTTTAGCCCATCAGACGTCACCAGGATGGATGCAAAATGGTTTGAGTTTAACCTTTGCCAGCGTCTTTTAGAAAAATAACAAATTCACTTTATTAGCTATATATACACAGACACCAGTTGCCTGCAAACCACTATAATTATCTTCTGTCTCCACAAATAACTTAATTTAGAACTTACTCAAAGGGAAAAAAGCTGATCTATAGCGGCTGTCACCCCTTTTCTTTCCGTCTCACTCAAGCTCTCTCCAAAACTCCCTTGATGGGGAGTCAGGCTTGACGCTGGAGACTCGTTGGAAAGAATAGGGGGGTGTGGTGTTTTCAGAAGTGTGTCTAAAGCCTTGGGGTTTCTATCTGCCCAGAATTTCAATGGAAGCCTGAAAGGGGGCAGTGAGGCAGACAAACTCAAACACACAGAAATCCTCCACTAATTTCTGTCAGCCCCCTCCTCTTTCTTTCTCTTTTTTTCTTTCCTTTTTTTAGCGGCTGCATGATGTCTTCTTCGACATCAGCTGCACACCCTGTCATCTGTTTGTGTTGTGTCATGCCTCTATGCAGTGAGAAAATCTGTTCTTTATCGCTTGGCTTTTTTTCTACATGTCTCTTTGATGCTTTCACTTCTCATCTGGTTTAACCATGTTGCGTGTATTTATGCATGGATTTGTGTGTATTAGTGGGAGTTTGAGCTACTCTCTGGGCATCAGGTGGTTGCAAAGGCTGAGCTGATATCAAACCAACATCTAGCCAGTTTTGCCAGAGGATGGTTTGCATCTATAGATGTACCCGTGTGTGTTCATCTGTGTGTGAATGAATGTATGTGTGTCTGTTTAAAGCTCATAAGAATCTCTGCCTTTCTGTGGCCTTGTAATAGAAGCCCTGCAAGCAACAGATACACACACACACACACACACACACACACACACACACACACACACACACACACACACACACACACACACACACACACACACCACACACACACACACACCACACACACACACACACACACACACACACACACACACACACACACACACACACAGAGGCATACACGTACCTCCAGGTAAGAAGGTTCCAGCGCATCCTGCAGCTCAGATCAATGCACTTGACACCTTCAAAGGCGGGTGTGGGGTCTGGACTTGCTCTCGGGTTAAACCTCTTTTAAATAGTCTCCCGCGGGAAGGCAGCTGTCAATAACCCACCATAATTACTGGGGCCAAGCCGCCAAGGGCTCGGCTGCATGGGCCAAATTAAAAATTGATCAGAGGGAGAGAAAACATTATTTTGTGTTGGTATTCCCTGTCCTAACAACACTGCTGCTGCCGTATGCTAAATTTCATCAACTGACGTCCAAGGAAGATATCTAGAGACCTATTTATCTACACCCCCCTGCTTTCATATGAGCAAATGAGTGATCTTGTTGAAAAAAAAACATATTTGCATCTTAAGTGTCTTTTGCAGAACGTATGTACATGTTGTAAGTTAGTGAGATTGTGCACACTGCATGATAATTCGGCTGATTGTTATGTGCCCCAGGTAATCGTACATCATCCCCTATCTCTGTTGTGTGTGCAGACCTTGTAGCAGTGTATTGATTGTAGTCTCATTGAGTTTCTTCTGGCAAGGGGCCTGTATTTGTTAGTTAGAGAATGATATCAAGAAGATATGTTCATCCTCAGGCCAGGAAAACACACAGGTCGTTGTTTCAAAAGACATTGATGAATGGGAGAACGTTCAGAACAGATGAAGTAAAACACACATCTTAAGTCTTTGTTTTTGTTTTGAGATCTTTTATCAGGACCATAGCAGACAGTAGCAGTTTTTATGGGCACTTGTTGCACTAGCTACACATTTTACGTGAAGCTTGAACATTATTATATTGGACAAAGTCTTACTCAGCAAAAGCAAAAAACAAAAAAAAGTTTATTGACCCTACAGGAAATTCTCCTTTTTTTCGATGTGTTTAATTAGAATTAAAACACAGAGCAAAGCTCACTTCAATTGGGCAAAATACAGTTTGAATTATGCATGTAGACAAATTGCATCTTATGCATGTTTGAATACATCACTACAATTCTTTCTTGGTAGTGCATGTTGAAATTAAAGGAAACTATACCTGCAAACGCAGCCAGAAAGGAGAAGCTGGAACAGGACAAGGATCCCCTAGTGGTAATTTAAGTCCTGGAACAGAAATTGTTCTGAATACAAAACTAAATTACTCTTGTCTCTAAGGTTTTGTTAATTCATCAACACATTCTCACACTTGAAGCGGCGAAAAATGACGATGGGTGACCAAGCGTTTGTTTCCGACGCGTTGGGAGCCCCAGTGCGTCGGGAGGCGACGCGCTGTGCCGCTGCTGCTGTAAAATGGAGATTTCACTATTTAACCCTCCCCTCACCCCCATCCTAACCCTGACCTTCTTGCACATGCAAAACTTTGTTCCTAGTTGTAACGTCCCTCTCCAACATGGTTAAGGGGTAGTTTAGAATGAGAAACTGGGTTAAGTTTAGGATGGGGCGAGGGGAAGGTTAAATAGAAGTGGTTAGAGATTAAATTTGCGTTTTGCCGCAAGCATCGGAAACCAATGCTCTGGCACACCTCTCGACGTGTTGGGGCTCCCAACGCATCAGAAACAAACGTTTGGTCACCCACCTTCGTTTGTTGATGCTTCGGGTGTGAGAATGTGTTGAATTCATTTACAGGACTGTGCAAAGGTTTTAGGCAGGTGTGGAAAAATGCTACAATCAAAGAATGCTTCGAGAAATGCAAATAATGATTGTTTATTTAATGCAAAGTGAGTGACCCCAGACATCCAGGCAAAGTCATTACAAGCTAAGTCCTGGAAGTGATGATCTGGACCCCACAGAGCCCTGATCTCAACATCCTGGAGTGTGTCTGGGATTACATGAAGAGACTGAGGAAACCTACATCCATCTGTGGTTAGTTTTCCAAGATGTTTGGAAAAAAAACTACCAGCCCCATTCCTTCAACAAATGTGTTCAGGTGTAGCTAGAGGAACTGATGCTGTTTTCGAGGCAGAGGCTGGTCTCACCAAATTTTGATCCGATTTAGATTTCTCATTTTTTTGTTGATTGATTAATAAAACAGTTGACACTTCCAGTTTTGAAAGTTTCCAGCATTTTTCCCACACCTGCCTAAAACTTTTGCACAGTACTGTATATGTATGTGTATTCTTTGTTTTTCACATTTTGCTGTAATTAGTTGTTTGAAGCTTGAAAAACCACCCTCCTGAGTTTGCAGACTGTTTTTAAGTTTACTACAGGCCAGTGGCTGGAAATAGGATATTATGGCCTCACTTTTCAAATGGTAAGTAAGTAAGTAAGTAAAAGTTTATTTTTTTACTTTCACAGATATAATTCACAAAGCGCTGGGTATGACTCAAAGTTACGTTTTAACCTCCGAAGCCGTACAGGGTGCGTCCCTGCCTCTTCAGAGCGTAAACTACATCCATGGCAGTTACGGTCTTCCTCTTGGCATGCTCGGTGTAGGTGACTGCATCACGGATGACGTTCTCTAGAAACACCTTGAGCACCCCACGGGTCTCCTCATAGAAGAGACCAGAGATACGTTTGACTCCACCACGGTGAGCCAGACGGCGGATGGTAGGCTTGGTGATACCCTGGATGTTATCACGGAGAACCTTACGATGACACTTGGCGCCTCCTTTTCCGAGTCCCTTGCTTCCCTTGCCTCTTCTAGGCATGGCTATAAGAGTTGTAGTTTATGACATGGTGTTGTCATGTTGATACCTCACTGCAGAAACAGGTTAGGAAAGTGTGCAAAATGTGTTTAAACGTTAGTTTTGTTCATTGCATTTCTGTTTTATCTCACTTTTGTTGACAAGAATACTGGAAATTAGGTCTGTTACACTGTGATGTTCAGTTTCGTCTTTCTGCATTAGTTGTAACGTTAGAAATCCAGATCCAAAAACACAAAAGCTGACTTGTTTTTGTTTCTCCAAAGAGAAAGATGATAACAACAAACAAAAGAATAAAACAATATGTATAACTGTGTAGTGAATATATTAGCATATGTCATTTTTTCCACTTGAAATTATCAAATTATACCATCAAATAGGCTGTGTGTGTGTGTGTGTGTGTGTGTGTGTGTGTGTGTGTGTGTGCGTGTGCGTGTGCGTGTGCGTGAGTGAGTGAGTGAGTGAGTGAGTGAGTGAGTGAGTGAGTGAGAGAGAGAGAGAGGTGAGTAGTAGGTCATTTGCAGCTGCAGGCTGTTTATGTGTGTCCCAATGGGAAGGTCTTGTTTAGTCTCTTTGCCAAAAGGCCTCAGGCCGTGAGTGGTGGATACCTCTTCACTCTCTCAGTGGGAACACTCTTCTACGGCCAGTACACCCATACAAACACACACAGGAAAACTCAAATGCACAGAAGAGTACTGATTTTTTTCATGCATTCGTCAACTTTTTCAGCACATTCGCTGTCTGACAGTTCTAACATAACGTAACCTTTGCTTTGTTTTTTGAATACCTGTCTGTATGTCTGCCGTATGCATTTCTGTCAATTAATAATGCATGCATACACACAGGCTGCACAAGCACACATAAAAAGTCTTTCATCCTGCTGTAAATTTTACATGGATCCACCTTCATAGGATGTTTGCAAAGGTTAAAAGTGCTTAGCTGTGGATTCTCCAGGGGGAAATTGAGTTTTGTGAGAAGTAAGTGTTGAGCGGATCGGTGACCCACTGCGTATTTCCTTTGGCTCTACACACACTTGAAGAATCACACACACGCATTTAGAATCAAATGCAGAGAATCTCTCAGGGTTAGAGTTGAATCCTGCTGTAATTTCTCTCACACCGGCCTCATGCCTCTGCAACGTGCACGCTGCGCTTTGATCGATGAGGGAAAACTCAGTTTTTAAATGGGGGTTAGCTGAGTTCTGAGAGGGCACATTAGGGTTCGAAACAAACAACAGCAAATCCACTAGACAGTTACTCACTGATTGTGGACACCCCTATCGGATTAGATTTGTGCCAATAGGATCAAGAAAAAACACTTTGAAGATCAAACAAATATTAAGACATTGAGAGAAAAAAAATGTTTCAAAAGAAAAACTTACGATCTGAATCAACTTCTTAAAATGAGTAACAAAGTATGTTTCCTTTTTCTGTTTGCCTTTATGTGTTTTTGTTATCAGTTTCCTTAGTTTTGCTCTCGCTGCTCAGAGCTTTGCTCTCACTACCAGATTTGCACTTACACTGTCTGGCTTTCTCCTTTGCAATCCCTGAGTTTTTGGTTGCATTTCTGACACAACCCTTTCGGGTGGGTGGGACTTCTGAGAAGTCCTCTTCCATAGGACAGTGGTTTCTCTTGAGTGACAGTTCAGTGACTCAGAAGTGAAGTAGCCTCCAAGACATTTATTTTCCACCTCGGTCAACGACATGAATTTTGAGCCCCAAACTCGTTATTTCTGCTGTCTGTGGTGTCTACTGAGGATCTAAAGTGAGTATTGATAATATATTTTATCTTTTCTTAGTTAATCTGTAAGCTAAGCCACTTTTTAATTTGGTTTTAACCAGACGTTAGCTCACTAGCTAGCTGCTAAGCAAGCCATTGTGCTAGCCTTAGGACAATGGTCTATTGTTCCAGAGAGACATATTAAAAACGCATCTTAACATATTCATTACTGGTTTCATGGAATTAATTATTGCAGCTTATGTTAATAAGTTTGCTAATTTTTCAGGAACCCTTGGAACATCAGAGACTTTTCAGCTACTGTAGCTAACCAGTGTACTGCTAACTTGCTACAGAGGAAGCAGCAGAAAGCTGAGCTAACAGGCTGTTTTGCTGTTAAATACTCTTTTAGTGGAACTGCAGGATTTTTATGGTATAACTCAGACAGAATCTACATGAGCTATTGTGGGAAGACATTTAAACTACATTTACATACAGATACATGTATTTTTTATTCCATGTTACTTGGACGGGCTAAACAAGTACATAGTTCTGCCTGCTCCTTTTTCAGTGAAACGAATGGAACCGTCCTTGAACCGTCACCTTATCGTGGTGGAGGAGTTTGAGTGCCCTAATGATCCTAGGAGCTATGTTGTCTGGGGCACTTAGTGCCCCTGGTAGGGTCTCCCATGACAAATTGGTCTTAGGTGAAGGGTGAGACAAAGAACGGTTCAAAGGATCTTTCATGGCGGTTAAAACGAAGAGTCGGAGTACCCGGCCCGGAGGGTTACCGGGGTCCCACCCTGGAGCCAGGCCTGGGGTTGGGGCCCGTGAGCGAGCGCCTGGTGGCCGGGCTTTCGCCCATGGGGCCCGGCCGGGCCCAGCCCGAACCGGATACATGGGCTCGTCCAACTGTTGACCCACCACCCGCAGGAGGAACATGAAGGGTCCGGTGCAATGCGAATCGGGTGGCAGACCAAGGCGGGAGCCTTGGCGGTCCAATCCCCGGACAAGAAAACTAGTTTTTGGGACATGGAACGTCACCTCGCTGGCGGGGAAGGAGCCGGAGCTTGTGGCAGAGGTTGAGCGGTACCGGCTAGATATAGTCGGACTCACCTCGACACATTGCATTGGCTCTGGAACCCGAGACCTGGAGAGGGGTTGGACACTCTACTTTGCTGGAGTTGCTCCGGGTGAGAGGCGGAGGGCTGGGGTTGGCTTTTTGTTAGCCCCGAGACTCTCTGCCTGTGTGTTGGGGTTTACCCCGGGGGACAAGAGGGTAGCTTCCTTGCGCCTTCGGGTCGGGGAACGGGTCCTGACTGTTGTTTGTGCTTATGGGCCAAATATCAGTTCAGAGTACCCACCCTTTTTGGAGTCCCTGGGACGAGTGCTAGATAGTGCTCCATCAGGGGACTCCATTGTCCTGCTGGGGGACTTCAATGCTCACGTGGGCAATGACAGCTTGACCTGGAGGGGTGTGATTGGGAGGAACGGCCCACCTAATCTGAACTCAAGCGGTGTTTTGTTATTGGACTTCTGTGCAAGCCGCAGTTTGGCCATAACGAACACCATGTTCAAACATAAGGATGCCCACCAGTACACTTGGTACCAGGGCAGCCTAGGTCACAGGTCGATGATAGATTTTGTAGTCGTATCATCTGACCTGCGGCCGTATGTTTTGGACACCCGAGTGAAGAGAGGGGCGGAGCTGTCAACTGATCACCACCTGGTGGTGAGTTGGATCAGATGGCAAGGGAACATGCCGCGTAGACCTGGCAGACCCAAACGCATAGTGAGGGTCTGCTGGGAACGCCTGGCAGAAGAACCTGTCAAGACGGTCTTCAACTCCCACCTCCGGCAGAGCTTTGACCACGTCCCGAGAGCAGTGGGGGACATTGAGTCCGAGTGGGCCTTGTTCCACTCTGCGATTGTCGAGGCGGCTGTTGCTAGCTGTGGTCGTAAGGTTGCCGGTGCCAGTCGTGGTGGCAACCCCCGTACCCGCTGGTGGACACCAGAGGTTCGGGGAGCCGTCAGGCTGAAGAAGGAGGCCTACAGGGCGTGGCTGGTCTGTGGGTCTCCGGAGGCAGCAGACAGGTACCGGATAGCCAAGCGGGGTGCAGCAGTGGCAGTTGCCGAGGCAAAATCTCGGGCGTGGGAGGAGTTTGGTGAGGCCATGGAGAAAGACTATCGATCGGCTCCAAAGAGGTTCTGGCAAACTGTCCGGCGCCTCAGGAGAGGAAGGCAGCAACTCGCTCACACTGTTTACAGTGGGGATGGGGAGCTGCTGACGTCAACTGAGGCTATAGTCGGACGGTGGAAGGAATACTTTGAGGAGCTCCTCAATCCCACCAATGCGCATTCCGAGGAGGAACCAGAGCTGGGAGGCCTGGGGATGGACTGTCCGATCTCGGGGGCAGAAGTTGCTGAGGTAGTCAAACAACTACACAGCGGCGGAGCCCCGGGGGCGGATGAGGTTCGTCCTGGGTATCTCAAGGCTATGGATGTTGTAGGGCTGTCATGGTTGACACGTCTCTACAACATTGCATGGTCATCGGGGGCAGTTCCTAGGGAGTGGCAGACCGGGGTGGTGGTCCCCATCTTTAAGAAGGGTGACCTGAGGGTGTGTTCCAACTATAGGGGGATCACACTCCTCAGCCTCCCTGGAAAGGTCTACTCCAAGGTACTGGAGAGGAGGGTCCGATCGATAGTTGAATCTCAGATAGAGGAGGAGCAATGTGGTTTTCGTCCTGGCCGTGGAACTGTGGACCAGCTCTATACCCTTGCAAGGGTGATGGAGGGGGCATGGGAGTTTGCCCAACCAATCCACATGTGCTTTGTGGATTTGGAGAAGGCTTATGACCGTGTCCCCAGGGGCACCCTGTGGGGGACGCTCCAGGAGTATGGGGTGGGTGGCTTTCTGCCATTCAGTCCCTTTACCAGAGGAGCGTGAGTTTGGTCCGCATAGCCGGTAGTAAGTCGGACCTGTTCCCAGTGAGGGTTGGACTCCGCCAGGGCTGCCCTTTGTCACCGGTTCTGTTCATCACTTTTATGGACAGAATTTCTAGACGCAGCCGTGGTGTGGAGTGTGTCGAGTTTGGTGGCAGGAGAATCTTGTCTCTGCTTTTTGCGGATGATGTGGTCCTCCTAGCTTCATCCAGCTCTGACCTTCAGCTCTTGCTGGGTAGGTTCGCGGCCGAATGTGAAGCGGCTGGGATGAGGATCAGCACCTCCATATCTGAGACCATGGTTCTCGACCGGAAAAGGGTGGCTTGCCACCTCCGGGTCGGGGGAGAGGTCCTACCTCAAGTGGAGGAGTTTAAGTATCTCGGGGTCTTGTTCACGAGTGAGGGTAGGAGGGATCGGGAGATCGACAGGCGGATTGGTTCGGCGTCTGCAGTGATGCGGAAGCTGAGCCGATCTGTCGTGGGGAAGAGGGAGCTGAGCCAGAAAGCCAGGCTCTCGATTTACCGGTCGATCTACGTCCCAATCCTCACCTATGGTCATGAGCTTTGGGTAATGACCGAAAGAACGAGATCGCGGATACAAGCGGCCGAAATGAGTTTCCTCCGTAGGGTGGCCGGGCTCAGCCTTAGAGATAGGGTGAGGAGCTCGGACATTTGGGAGGGACTCGGAGTAGAACCGCTGCTCCTCCGGATCGAAAGGAGCCAGTTGAGGTGGTTTGGGCATCTGGTCAGGATGCCTCCTGGACGCCTCCCCGGGGAGGTGTTTCGGGCATGTCCTGCCGGCAGAAGGCCCCCGGGTCGACCCAGGACACGTTGGAGAGGTTACATCTCCAATCTGGTCCGGGAACGCCTTGGGGTCCTGCCGGAGGAGCTGGTGGACAAGGCCGGGGAGAGGACGGCCTGGAGCTCCCTAGTTGGGATGCTGCCCCCGCGACCCGGACCCGGATAAGCGGAGGAAGACGAAGGAAGAAGACGAAGACAAATGGATTTTATGATGTAACTCTGACTGAATAATTATCTGAGTATGTTTGATAATAAATTTCTTTCTAGTGTACATATCTGACATTTGTTTGTCAGAACAAGACAAATCAGATTCAATGTGCTTTCTGTCACCTGTTCTATATTCTCCATAAAAAGAATGTTATCCAGGACAGATAATCAATAATGAGTTAAATACATGCTTTTAATTAATTTTTACATAAAATCTATATTTTTGTCTAAAAGCTTTTTTTAAAATTCTTTTCTTTCTTTTTAGATTGAAAACTACTGCATTGTATTACAATGGAAGTGCTGCACGGCCACATGCATCAACTGCAGCTGGTGAGCTAAGACACACCATAGTGTACACAAAGTACACTGCAGACAAGGGATGTAAGAAAATATCAATATGACAATATATCGCGATATATTTTTCCAGAGATATTGTATCAATATTCTCAAACTGTGTCTCTAAAATATCGATATGGCAATATATCGTGATATTTTTTCCTGAGATATTACATCCATTTTCAAAAGCAGTGTATCTAATTTTTGGAAGAATTTACATGCAAACATTTGTGTATTTTCTTTGTTTTTGGTGCACTTTAAATGTCGACCGCTAGTTGGCAGCAGTGTGCATTGGGTTTTGTTTCCACCATTGAAATTTAAATCCCGCTATTATGGTTCAGATAACTCATGTTATACATGTTAAGTATCAGTTTGGACTGTTTATTGAATATTCCTACAATAAATTCGGTCAAAAATACACATCCCTACTGCAGACCAATCCCACCTCATGTATTTCATAGGCTGTATAATAAACCCACGGTGATGGTTATGGATAAATATCTGTACTAATGGTAATCTTTTTCCATTGTTTCCAGTTGACAAGCATATGGACCTATTGTTCGAGTCTGTGGTGGTGGATGCTCTATCATATCAGGAGTCTGTGGTGGTGGATGCTCTATCATATCAGGAGTCTGACTAACCCCGGGTTTCCACAGGAGCCGTCAGCAGCACGTTACTGCAGCAGCACGTCTTGCTCACGTAAGCTGCTGCTTGGCCCTTCCCACGAGACGCGAAGCAGCAGGGGAGCAGCTGTCACCGACCGAGCACGAAGTCACACGAGTGACTTCGGCAGTAAACACAACAACAAGCAGGAGAAAACTACAACATGGTTTGTGTTTTATGTTCTGTCCGTTTTATAATCGCCAATACGGACCTGAAAAACAAAGGAGACCGCCAGCTAGGTGATAACTTCTCACGGGGCCGCACAGTTAATAACTTTTTTTTAAAAGTAAAGCCACCGGAAGGCAGTACGTTCTTTATTCTGAAAATCTCGGGAGCTTCTCTCCATTTCCGCGTCCGATTTCCTGTCTTTCCTTCCCCAAAAATGTCGAACTTGACCCGTTTCAGAGGTGTAGCGCGTAGAAAATAGAACCGGCGCGTAAAGGCCGCGACATGCTGCTCCTGAGATGCGGCCGACTCACGCTGCTGACGGCTCCAGTGGAAAAGGTTCTGTTGACCACAGCGGTTCCTATCAGCAGCTATGACGTGCTGCTGCAGTAACGTGCTGCTGACGGCTCCTGTGGAAAGCCGAGGTAAGTACCTGTGCCTGAACCTCTCTGTGTCTAGTTCAAAAGACCTGAAAGACCTGCTGTAAGCAGGCACAGGTTAAGATTTTAAAAGAACCTGTAATGTGAACAACACAACAGAATATAAATCTTTATTATTATTGTACGCTGTACAGCTAGAATAAACTTGCATGCTCAGAAGCCACGTATGATTACATCGCCTACAGGTTGCCTGATGCTGAACTTCGGGCAGCTGCGTGTGACTGTACTCCCATGGAACAGCCACCTGTTGGAGGAGTCGCTGTGTTGCTGTCAGGAGTTTGGGTTGGAGTCCTGGGTTTGTGTTCCCTTTAATCTCTTCATTAGCCTTACTAGTCACCATTGCAGAGCACCATGGAGAGGCTTACCTGAAAACTTCTCATGGGGCAGGCACATCCTCACACACCTGTAACCCCATCCTTGAATAAAAGCTGGTAGCTGGTCGCTTATCAGAGTGTTTAACCCATATCTAGCCCATGACTCTGTTGGTTTTCAAACTTACATTCTCATTTTCTATGCAGATCTATGGGAATTCTTTCCTTGAAGCTCCTGATCACACAACCATACTGGCAGTCGGCTTACCCACTACCTTCTGCTCACCCGCTTGCAACTCATGCTGTCATTCTTCCAGACTTCTGGTTGTTTCTCCACCATTCTGCTGTCTCCCGTCTGGGCTACAACTTCAGACCGTAAGTACCTAAACTTTTCCTTTTGTACGTCATTCTTTAGTCATTACTAACACTCAATTTTACCTCAGGGCCTTCTGATCTTTAAACACTAAAACCTGTGGCTCCATCTCCGTGGCGTTTCTCAGTCTCTGTAAGCTACCTGCACAGTCTAAGAAAAACCTGACCTGTTGTTTCTTACTAACCTCTGCTCTTCCTCGCAGAAGCTTCTGGTTCCTGATCTCCAGCAGTTACCTCTTCAGTCATCCGTCAAACATTTTAATAAACTGTTTTTAGCTCATTTGTCTCCTGAGTTCAGCTTTCAGTGTTTAATGCAGGATTTTATGGTCAGGCACCAAAACAGGAAATTTATAAATTGAGATTTATTTACTAAATCAGGTAAACCATAATAAAATACCAATGTTTAAAGTCCAGAGGAGGGAGGAAGACTTTATAGCAGGGGTATTCAATTCTAGTCCTGGATGGCTGGTATCCAGCATGTTTTAGTTGTTTCCCTGCTCCAACACACTTGAATCAGTGGTTGAATTACCTGTGCAGCAGCTCTGCAGAAGCCTGTTAATTATCTGCTGACTGAAATCAGGTGTGTTGAAACAGAGTTGAAACTAAAACGTGCTGGATACCGGCCCTCCAGGCCCAGAAGTAAATACCCCTGCTTTATAGGCACAGAGAACTCCCATCATGATCCTGGAGACGGCACAAGGAGATGACGACATGAGTGTGCCCTCCCAGATCACACCAACACCACCTGACCACACGGAGGCATGTGTCTGTAAGAAAGAAAAACTGGTGATGTATGAGATCTAAACAAAAACTATGAACAAAATCTATTTTACAGTTGTTTAACCTGCTGAGCATGGTCTCCCCAAAGAGCTGCACAAAGGTGCAACTGGCTCAGAACCAGGGTGCTCCGTTATGCAGGTGGTCACCTCCTCCTGCTGACACCCGATGATTACCTACAACAAAGGGAAAACTGATATCAATAAGGAAATAATGAAATCAGAGCTAAAAGTTTAATTTTAGTGTGACGTTTGAGATTGTGTGAAATAAATGTGGACATTATGATTTTCTATTGTGGGGTCAGTACCTTGGGCATTTCTGTGTAGCAACATTTTGTCTGGCTGACAATGAAGTAGAAAAGTCACCAGTTGAGGCAGAGTTGGACTATATTACTCCAGCTAAGCTAAATGTAGTTAAACTAGACACTAGTCACCAGACTATAGCTACTATAGATTTTATTTGATTTAATGGAGGCATCAGCTGTGACATGGAAATTGGTGTGTGTTTATGTATGTATTAGGTGTGACAGAAAAAGAAGAGGGTTCTAATTATTTCGATGCCAAACAAGCTTGTAAAATAAAAATGCTTGTGGTGCATTACCTAGATCAGTGCTTCCCAACTCTCTCTAACCAGTACCTCACAAAACATATCATTTTGTTTTATCCATTGTTTACATTTAGTGTCCCACTTCCTCAAGTGCTTATGTGACATCTGTTTCACTTCAGAGATGTAAAAGTGGTATCAAATGTACTGTTCATACAAACATAAGTAATAAAAACATCAGATATGGATCTGATTTAGGGTGACAGAAAGCACATGGAATCTGATTTGTCCTGTTCTGTCAAACAAATGTCAGATCTTTATACTGGTAAGAAATTTATTATCAAACATACTCACTTAGATAATTATTCAGTCAGAGTTACATCATAAAATCCATTCGTTTCACTGAAAAAGGAGCAGGCAGAACTATGAACTTGTTTAGCCCGTCCAAGTAACATGGAATAAAAAATACATGTATCTGTATGTAAATGTAGTTTAAATGTCTTTCCACAATAGCTCATGTAGATTCTGTCTGAGTTAAACCATAAAAATCCTGCAGTTCCACTAAAAGAGTATTTACCAGCAAAACAGCCTGTTGGCTCAGCTTTCTGCTGCTTCCTCTGTAGCAAGTTAGCGGTACACAGGTTAGCTCCAGTAACTGCAAAGTCTCTGATGTTCCATAGGTTCCTGAAAAATTTGCAAACTTATTAAAATAAACTGCAATAATTAATTCCATGAAACCAGTAATGAATATGTTTGAATGAGTTTTTAATACGTCTCTCTGGAACAATAGACCATTGTCCTGAGGCTAGCACAATGGCTTGCTTAGCAGCTAGCTAGTGAGCTAACGTCTGGTTAAAACTAACTTAAAAAGTGGCTTAGCTTACAGATTAACTAAGAAAAGATAAAAGATATTATCAATACTCACTTTAGATCCTCAGTAGACACCACAGACAGCAGAAATAATGTGTTTGGGGCTCAAAATTCATGTTGTTGACCAGGTGGAAAAAAATGTCTTGGAGGCTACATCACTTCCAGGTCACTGAAATGTCACTCAAGAGAAACCACTGTCCTATGGGAGAGGACTTCTCAGAAGTCCCACCCACCCGAAAGGGTTGTGTCAGAATTGCAACCAAAAACTCAGGGATTGCAAAGGAGAAAGGCAGACAGTGTAAGTGCAAATCTGGTAGTGAGAGCAAAGCTCTGAGCAGCGAGAACGAAACTAAGGAAACTGATAACAAAAACACATAAGGCAAACAGAAAAAGCAAACATACTTTGTTACTCATTTTAAGAAGTTGATTCAGATCGTAAGTTTTACTTTTGAAACATGTATTTTTCCTTTAGTCAATATTTTTGTTCTGTCAATTTCTTAATTTTTGTTTGACCGTCAAAGTGTTTTTCTTGATCATTTTAAGAATCTGATTCAGATCGTAAGTTTTTCTTTTGAAACGAATGTTTTTTCTCTCAATGTCTTAAAAATTATTTGCTCTCCAACGTGTTTTTCTTGATCCTATTGGCACAAATCTAATCCCATATACCCCTCACAAGAAGAATCACAGAAATGTAATTTGTTCATAAAAAGTTGTTTTGAGCACTCCTTAGGATGTTAAAACCAGTAATGCAAGTCTTTAGTGCAAGAATCAATCAATCAATCAATCAATCAATCAACCAATTGAAAAACTTTATATAGCACATTTCATGCATGGCAATGCAATGTGCATCACACCATATCAATACTCATGAATAAGCTACAGAGAAATGGAATACAAATGAGTAGACATCAATATAATATTCATACATATTAGTCTGTATACGTCTACACATCCATTCATGCAAGCATGCAGAAACACACTTCACAAAAGGCCAACATAGTCAGACATACTCATTAATTTGTATGCACACCCTATTACGTATGTGTATCATCTAAACCTTGAATAAAAGTTTCCACTAAATTAGTGTATTGTAAAACACATCTAATATTGAGTCACTGAAGCATTACAGCCTGAAGTATAAAAAAACAACATGCCTGCAGGTGGATATAGCAGAGATCTCCCATAGTAACTTATTTTTTTAAAAATGCATCGTCAGCTTGCAAAAGTATCATGCTATTTAAAGTATTTACTGTCACTTTATGTGTAAATATTATGCAGGAAAAATGGCACATGTGACAGTCTGTATTTTTCCGGAGGATAGTGAAGACAGATTTTGGTCTCGGTACAACAGTTCTAGATGTAATCAGAATTTTGAATGTGCATTAATGTCAGGTGTGAAACGCGTCATCTCTGAGGGGTTTTTTTTCTCATGGTATTTTCCTGCTAGGTGATATGACACAAAATGCTGACATCAGAATCAGAGTTTTCTCACAAAGTAACAACCAAACACATGCTTAGATTTGTTGCTTTTCTTTGGTCCTTGCCATCAGGTTTTTACTCAACAAGCTGTTTGGTCTGGCTTCCTTCACCTCTATCTGTTTCTATGCTGTAGGTCTCATGATATATGTTATTATTCCTCTCTTTGCTGACAGCTTATATCTTAACCCCCTCTGGAGTGCACTATGCTATGCTTGGCTGACTTGTTTGCACTAATGTCAGTGTTTTAGCTGTTAACAGACAGTTACCATATGCTACTGTGCTGCCATCACCTCCGATGTCTGTCAAATAAATGTCAGCTTGAGCTCATAAGCACACCCAGTACAACACAGCAAAAGACAGAGACGTAACACACAAACATGCAGTAAATTCTAAATAGACAAATACATATTATTGGCTATACAAACATATGAGTTCAAAACCTAAATAAACCGCATCCTGCTCAAAACACAAGGCAAGGACGTAGCATGAACATTTATTAGCTGACTGAAAGATGCAGCAGTATTTGAAATAAGATCAGTCATGCCTGTAAAATGCAGACCCATGCAAATGAAAAGTGTGCCAGACAACAAAAGATGCATTATTTTTTTGGTTGGTATCATATTGCCACGTCATTTTGACTGTTGTTGACTGATTTCAACCCAAATAGAGCTACAAACCCCAGAAAAAAACTTGCAACATGAATAAAGACTCTTTATATGTATAAAACTAGTGTTTGATTTTGTTTTGAAATTAAAGAACAAAAATAAACAGTTGTGCTTTTATTTAGTCTTTTTTGTATTGGGACTAAAGATGAGACCAAACATCTTTAGAAATAAAAGTATTTGACATTTTCTTGCTCAATTTTGATAAAATGTAAATGCAAAACTAAGTAAGCCTAAGTGAGTTTTTTTCTATTTGTGTAAATAATAGTTTACTTTTATGCTTATACATTATCAGTGATCACAGGTTATTGTGTTGGAGATTTTATTGGTACTAAATTTCTTTGAAGAAAAATAAAACCCATTGAATTAAAGATTAATGTCCCGTTAGTTGTCACACACACTGGTGTGTGGTGAATTCCGCTCTCCGCATTTGACCCATCCCCTGGGGGAGCAGTGAGCTGCAGACACCGCTGCGTTCAGGAACCATTTCGTGGTTTAGCTCCCCAGTTGAACCCCTTAATGCCGAGTGTCAACCAGGGACGCATCGGTCCCCTTCTTAAAGGTTGTCTGATAAACCACTTTTGAGTTTTTCATACATGAAAATCATCTCCTACACGTATCCCCTGCATTAGCTTCTGATAGAAAATAGACTGTGAAACGCTAGGATTTGAAAATCCTCACAGATCGATACACCCTGTATTCACACTGTCACTTAACATTCATGAACTCACCTACTTTGACTCACGACAGGGAATGCTGTTTCAACGTCCAGGAACCAGCAGCGGACGTCTCAGCTAGTTTAAGCTAACCGTTAGCATTAGTAACTTCACTTCATGGCAGAAGGTCCTCCTGGCCTGTGTTATGATAAAACATCCATGTTACAAGTCAGGGGTAGAGTCACGTTGCTGTTATCCAATCGGGACGAGACTTCCAAATAGCAGGAAATAAGTCTCCAAATCCTGTCGTCTGAAGCTCAGCTGTGATGTCACAGGTTTGGCCTGCTAAGATCGGGGTTTGTGGACTATTTTCTGCCCTGAGCTCTGTTTGCAAGGCTTTCGATCCATCTAAGAACCACTACAAATGTATTGATTAAATGAGTAATCCACACCTTTAAAGTCTTTGTCATGACCCGGAGTTGAACCCACAATCTCCTAGTCTCAGGGTGGACACTCATACTTTAGTAATGTTTTTATTAGATTCAAGCCTTTAGTTCCAGTTATTATCAGAGAAACTTGCTATGTTTTAAAGGATGTATTATTTCAATCTCTCATACTAATCAGCTGTACCTTTTTCTCTATTTATCATTTTCCTCAAATCTTTTTAGAAATGTTTCTCTTTTGTGGTGAATTTGGAAAGAGTTGATGCCTAGTTTGTGGTTGGAATAATATACTTCTAACAGAGTTGCTTTTTGCATTAGACAGATTTTGCTACTGAGATTCCAATCATAGCTTGGATGGAATTAAACATGAAAGAGTTAAACTGATATTTCTATTGTATTTATGAAAACAAGTTAAATCAATCCCCTTTAGAAGGACCAAGGGAATGCATGCGGCCCCAGAGCCACGGGTTGTAGAGCCCTTGGCATCTCCCACAAATCCTTTCTGTCCAGAGATGTAATTCTCTCATGTCACAATAAATGCATTCAAGTCGACCCCAAGATTCTCCTACATCAGTAGAAGGATGTGATGAGGTTGATCCACTGCTGATACACCTCTCAGTTGGTGATGATGTAGTCACAGAGCTGAGTGGGTGTAAACTATGTTCAGCACATTGTATCAATCAGCTTCATATGTGTCGGCACAGGCTGACACGACCTTGAGTTGTCTCTGTTTGTCAGAACAACCAAGCATCACCCTGTTATTCCTCTTTGAAGACTAAAATCATGTATAACAATAGCTATCGAAACCCCTGACTGTTGTCTAAAGGCTATATACATCAAGTTACAGGTTTTAATTAAGGATGCTCTGCTCCGATCACGTGATCAGAAATCGTGGCCGATCACGCACTTTTCAGGAGATCAAATTGGTGGGAAAAATAAGATTTAACTACATAAAACAACAAAAATTACTTTTTAAATTCATCGTGAGAAAGAGATTTTCGAACATTGGCTTAGTTTTAAATTCAAGAATTTCCTCTACATCAGTATTCTTCGTTTCACAGACAACAACGAAGTCCTGTTTTAAGGTAGTGTGGATATTCCCGCACAATACTTTGTAGCAGTTAGCTAACACAGAGTATACTTGTCACCTCAAGAGAGAGAAAATGTCTGTAATTTGGTTGTATTTGTAAATGAACAGCAAAGGGATTGTAAAAAACGTGTAATGTGTGTAAACTGGGCCTATAATGAGTAGGAAAAGGTAGTGCTGTGTGTAGCACTGATGCGCCACCTTAAAACAATGGACCCTGCTAAGTTTGCTGCAGCAATTCAGCTAAGCCAGCTGATACATTAAGAAGCCAAGGATTAGTTTACGAACAGCAAAAATGCCAAATAGCAGCATATTTATCACACTGGATGAGCGTCTATGGTTGCAGATGTCAGGTTCTCTTTGTATGGTATGACCTGCTTGCTCTTCCTACCTTTACAGGCACGGCAGCTCTACAGGTGTTCTGTAAAAAAAAGTTACTCTGCTGCTGACCGTCATGTGCCGTGCAATCCCTGTCGCTGAAAACAGCGGCACACTGAGTCAACGATTTAAAATATGACCGACAAAGCTCCTTTTTATTCTTATTATTAACACATTTCCTATTAATATAAATGGTAAATGACAATTTACTTTTACATATTTTCTTAATATTAACACGTTTCTTATTAATGTGCTTCCTAAACAAATGATGTTTTAAGGCAAATAAACTAAAGAAAGGACATTAATACAGAAAGAAACAAACAAATGAATGATTAAGAACTCTTAAAGGACAACTCTAGTGTGTTTTCTTTTTATCTTAATGCATTTGTAAAGTATCGGATCGGGACTTGGTATCGGCAGATTCTTAAAATCAGATGAATCGGATCGGGAGCCAAAAAAACCTGATTGGAACATCCCTAGTTTTAATAGTCTGAGTTTTTAACATATTACCCTGAAATACACAATGTGTGTTTTAGATGTACTTTCTGTGGATATCCACATTTTAAGGTTGTTAAACACGATGTAAATGACCCTTTTTAAGGATTTTACAGAGAGACTAGGCAGTTTTGGCTTGTTTTTAGTTCGTATTTTTAACACCTTAATCTAACAGCTGAAATGTCTCCCAGCCTTTATTAGTGTCTACAGGAGCGGTTCATCGCTAATTTAAACAAATCAGCCGTGTTCATTATCTAAAACATGCAGGAAACATCCTGGAAGCAGACTGCAGGTATGTCAGCTCCATTATTTTTCTAAGTCTAACAGACCGGACCCAACTCTGAAGTTGCAAGTGGAAAATTCTGGCCACAGGGAGCGATAGGGTCTGGGTGGCCTTTCATTAACTCTGTAAAGGGTAATTTTAGCACATACTCAAGAAAAAGGATTTAAAAATATGAAAAATGTTGCAAAGTATCCATTTAAATCACATAGAAACACTACCTGGAATGACTATCCTCACTGCTGCCATCCGAAAGGGACAGTGCATGTGCTGATGTAACTTTGTCAGATAATGTGACTTTGTGCAGTTCAGAGTTGTGACTTGATGAATGTCTTGTGTAATGTCACTAGGTTCAACCTAGTAAGACTGCTGTCACAAGTTTTTATGGCAAAGTGACCGAGATGTTTATTCAGACATGAAGCCAGAAAGCTCTGCTGCCACCAGATTAATCAGAAAGAGTTCATATCTGAAAGGGTTTTAGGATAAATGGCTCTCCGAGATGGCTGCTTGTTGCTGCCAACTTGACATTTACACACTCCCATCTGTTCAGAAATTATAGCTCTTTGAGTTCTTGCACGGTTTCTCCTTCATCGGAGAATGAGACAACCATAACCGAGTGTGAAGTTATGGACAGGGTCTCCTAAACTTACCTGATGAAACTGATACACTCTTTCTTTCATCCATCCATCTTTCTCCCCTCCTTTGGTGTTCTCACGTAGAGTTGTGTTGTGTTCAGAGTGCCAATGTGGCCATGCAGCTGTGTGAATTTACTTTTCCTCCATTTTTCTTCCTCTTTTCCCCCTTTCTCAGGTTTCCAGTTCTTGGTTACCTCTCAAAGCTGCCTCTTCGGCTTCATTATCCAAAATGTAGGAAAGCAGCTCTTCGAGTCCTTCTCTTTAGCCTTTTACAGATCAGGGATGCAGAATGTGTCCGTGTAGAGTTGAGCCATTTCTTCGTTCTGCTTTTGTCCTAATAACTCTATTTCTCTTACTGCCTCTTCTCGCTGCCTTACTCTTTCTCTGTTTTCCTCGCTCCACGTCTAAATTTAGTTTATTTAAACTGCTGAGCTGCAGCAACGATTGAAAGCGATAGAGAAGTAACATTATAGTTACAGTAACATGACATGGTTCTGTACAACCCCAGGGAATGGCAAGAGACGAGCGCTGTAATCCATTTTAATTTTAACTGATATCGTCTTATTAAAGGAGAAAAAGAGCAGCGGGCAGAGAGAGAGCGAGAGAGAAGGAAGAAAGAGGGTGAGAAGTGAGATGTCTCAGACCAGAGACTTCACTCCAGTTGACTGCAGTGCCTTGTGGTGACCTACTTGCAACCCCTTTGAAGTCCACAGGCTGATTTTGCTCTATAGGCTGCAGAAGAGATCTGCTGCATACAGCTTTATTCGACTGGAGAAAGGGAATTAAAAAAAAATAAGAGAGAAGCGAGGTGTTTTTGTATGCATGCCAGTTTTGTGCATGCCCTCGTGTGTATGTGTGTGAGTATATTTCTGGCTCTGCGCTGTGTGTGCATGTGGTCATATATTTGTATGTGGCAGATGTCCCTTTTGGAATGTGTCGCTGTAAAGTCAGGCCAAACACAGCCCCCATCCTTTATCCTAACACATTAGGAGACAGTGGTGCATTGTCAGGAGAGCTGACCTAGAATACTCCAATCACTTCATTCAGCCCCCTCTTTGCCCTCTCCTGCGATCACCATGCTGCCAGTGGTGCAGTCTATACTGTGTGTGTGTGTGTGTGTGTGTGTGTGTAACTCTGACCCAGTTCAGTCACTGGTGTTGCCAGGCGTGCCCCTGGTGAGGGCATGGATGTTACAGCATAAAACCTTCAGATGCATGTGTACTCTTTAGATTTCAGCTACAGTTGTGCTCATTTGAAAAATACTTACTTCTGTCGCTTCATTCCCGTCAGTTTGCTTCTATCTGATGACCGCTGGTGAAATTAGACCTGTGTACATGAATTGTATGATTTTGCCACGGACGTCTCTGCAGACGAGTTCATGGAATCAAACATTCAAATATATACAGTTAGACTTAACCGCTCACTGAACTCTCTCTCAATTATCTAGAGCATTTCTCCTCCATCCCTCCAACCATGCTTCTGCCCACCTGCTCCCTATTGAGAGCCCGTGTGTTCAGACACACTCTGCTGGGGGCATGCTTAACCTTTTTCCAGCTGCACAACACAAAGAGACACACACACTCTTCTTCAGCTTAGGCTTCTATTAAAAATCCACTTCACTTCTTTCCCCCTCTTTCTTTCTCCATCTCCTTCTCTCATTTCATTCCCTCCCTTTGCCTTCTTTTTGAAGTTAGCCCGGGGCCTCGCAGAGCCTCATCAACCCTTTGCCTTGGCTAGATTGCATACAGGTATCCTCTGTGACTATTTCAAATGACTTAATTAGCTTCAGAGTGCAGCGGCTTGGTAGAAGCTCCTCCCTTTTTATTTATTTATTTTTTTCGTTGCTGTCTGTCTGCCTTCATAGATAGGGAACATCATTGAGCCCGTGTGACACATTTAGCTGGTTTCACTTTTTAGGTCATGCTCTGACTGTGAAACTGATGGTCTATTACCTTGTAGAATAATATGATAAATGCTGATGCATGCATCCATGAAAACACACACACACACACACACACACACACACACACACACACACACACACACACACACACACACACACACACACACACCTATCCCCATCATGCACTTTGCCCCTGATTTTATACGATAGTCACCCTTCTACTATCATTTGTAATTGATACTTTTCACTTATGCAATATTTATTGATCCCAAAGCCCACAAAAGAGAAAGCCAGACAAACAAAATTTAGCTTGCTGTTCGCCCAGATATGTTGTCAAAAGTTTGATTTGGAGGCTCAGACGTAATCTAGCACAATGTTGAGTCCCCAGGCATGAATTCCCGTACACCTCAGTGATCAAGGTGTGTTGCTTGTGTGCTGTTGTTGACAGGAACGTCAAGGGCATGCCCCACTGTAGTACAAAATCCAAACATACATTACTCATGGGCACTGCAAACACACATAAAAATAAAGAAGCTCCTCTTGATCAGAGCATCAAAAAACCCACCTTTTGTTGTCTTGGTTGCTCTTCACGGCTTTCAATCCGAGTCAGTCAGACTGGATAACAATCGCAAACTCTTTCAGAAGTTTTGTCAATGCTCAGTAGTCCCTGTTACCTCTGTCAAGGTCTTGAAAGTTGAGAGGGCGTTCTCAATAAAGCTTTATAGTAATGAAGTGCCTGATGAAAAGATATGACCACAAGGATTTGAAAAGTGATGGTCATCAATGGCTAGATGAGTCCTCCAACCCCTTAGGCTTGGAACAAGATCTCAGAGGGTTTAAGAGAGCAATGTGCCTGTTAACTTCTGGCTCTCTGGTCTAACCATAGTTTGCTGGCTAGCTGCAGGCAGCTGTTAAAAACCTGGGCCCGCTAAATTAAGTTTGGCTGTGTGCACAGCCCATGGCACCAACCTATCCACACGCTGGAGCATGTTAACTCAGAGCTGCTTAAAGTCATGCGTTCACCCATAGCAGTGCACATACACACACACACACACACACACACACACACACACACGCACACGCACACGCACACACGCACACACGCACACACACACACACACACACATTACCCAGTCTTAATTGGCTACCTTCCGTCTTGCTCTCTTCCTCTCTTTCTCTCTCTTGGATAGGCCCACAGGCCTGTTGGTGCGCTGGCACACAGCAGCAGCGTTTGGGCATGCGAGCAGGTTTGGGGGCATGGAAGAAATTGGAAAGAGAGAAGCGATACAGATGGGTGCCGGGATTGAGGTTGAGAGTGCGATTAATAGATGAGAGAAGGTGAATTTGAGCTAGTTCACAACAGAGAGGTACTTTACTCTAAATATTTAGAAGTGCTTTACTGTATATCCACCGGCTCATATCTGAGAAGAAGCCACAGTTAGAAAGCAGGAGAGGCTTCTCCTTTTCCACTTGCTGAGGAGTTGTCATGTGCTGTCAACCAGCTTGTTCTCCATGTGCCTGTCACTGCTCTGGATGGGAGCTGTGGGTCCCAGCATCCTGCCAATTGGCGAACTGTGTGTGATTGTGTGGGAGGCTCTCTGTGTGTGTGTGTGCGCGCGTTGCCCTCAGAGCACTTTGTTGATTCTGCTCCGCCGTGTCAGTGACACATTGAACAGGTTCGGTGGGAGTCCCCTGGTTTCCCTCGTGTTGTGTTTACTCCATCTGTTTACTCCCAAAAACACTCTCAAATCTATTACCTTCTCTCCCCCTCTCTCTCTTACTGGATCCCTCTATTTTTCACTCTCTGTCAACCTCTCTTATTTACTCCTTACTCCTCCTCGACTTGTCGTTTCAAATCAGTAGTTTTGTGGTAGTCAGGCGGCGTGCCAGTCGACAGCCAGCACTCGTCTCTCCCTCAGCAGGAGGCAGGATTGAGTTTGTCTCTAGTCATCCAGTCTGCTATCTTTTTGCTTGAAAAGCCAGGACACACTCCTTTCTGTGGGTTCTTCATTACTAAGGTAGAGTCTATGGAGAAAATGTCAAATGCACCAAAAGTTATAATCATGTTTTTAAAACTAAACCGTATGTGTAAAGTGAAGCACCAGCGGATGTGATGCAGTTGTTGAAAGTTGCACTTAACAATCTTTATTTTGATTTGTTTTGAGAAAAAGAGTTTCAACCTGCAAGTTTGAGTGAACTTAATAAAAAAAACACCTTTATGCCCCTCATGAGGTCACCATTTGTTGCTTTGTACGGATGTGTCTATGCTTTTTTGAAAAAAATGTGCATGAAAGAGAACGCCTAGTTATCCTTGTGCACGCTCTGTTTGCAAGTAGCTGCTGGCTAACTTCTTCTAACAGTAATCTGAAATGAATTTCTCCAAACTGCATGCCGAACTTTAGCTTACCTGTTGAGCAGAAAACCAGCGTTAGTGGCGTCTGTGGGGAACCCAACCTATTCTTTCAGCGCACGCCATCGTTGAAAAGAGTCTCCTAAAATACTCTGGTGTTACTTCTCCCTTCTGAGGCCTTTCTCCTCTCATCATAGACTTCAAAGACACTTTTTTTATAGCAACTCTCAGCCATTTACAAAAGAACCTGGTAAGAATGACGAGGAATGAAGGCTATCTCTCTACACATAAACAAAATGTGCATGAAGTGAAAACTACCCAGCAACAAGCACGTACGACGAAGACCTTGCGTGAATGGTTCACCAGAATGATTGACAGTTATGTGGACCAATGGTTCAGATGATCCACCTGGAGGATAAAGATCCTCCGCATTACCTTAAATTAATGCATAGAGGTGTGTGCAGGAGTTGGCAACCTTAAAAAGAAACACTAAACAAACAACTGACATCGGAATTAACATCCAACAAAATGCTAATTTAAACTCACATTACGGGTCTTGGAATTGCGCACTGAGCAGTGACTTTTCTTTTGCTCACAGTACCACTTCTGAAACAACTTCATTAAGCTGTGTGCTCATTATTCAACCTGTTTTACCGTTTTATAACTCCAGTCCTCAAAGTGTGTGCACTGGTATAAAATGGTAGTTTACATATCCAATGCCAAGGGCACCACCAAGGGCTCATGAATGTGAGATAAAAAGAAGTAGAAGTGGAGCAGTAGAAGAACAGATATTTTTTTATGCTCATGCCGGTGACTGGCTAATTAGCCTGCTGCTCTACCAAGCTTCAGCTGCATGGATGGGGTTCAATAGTTCGCCTATCTACCACTGAGCTACAATGGTGGTAAACCTGGATTACCTGCTCTACCTGCGACCAGAACCTGGCATTACAAGTACCTGTCTTGTTCAGCAACCTGGAAATCAAATCCATCCAAAGAGCCAGCCAGGTGGATTTAGATGAATCATGGCTGAGTCTTTTCCAACCTTCATGGGCTACGGGGGGGGGGGGGGGGGGAATGTTTGCAGGACCTGAAAAATGCAACACAATACATGAAGTTTTCATTCGAGAAAGGTTTATTAATTAAATTCGATGTATGACAACAGTCATTAAAAACATCTGTCCTAAATGTGCCAACTACATTTAGAAAAGATGAACGTTAGCTGAGATTTGAGCAATCAGTTAGTTTTTGTTCTGATGAATAGATACTTTAAAAACATGATATTCCAGATTTAAATTGAGATGTAAATATACTTACCTTATAGTCACATATGCAGCATTTTCCTTGCTTTTGTTTTTCTTGCAGGTTCTTGTGTGGTAGAACAAATACTACTAATTCGTAACAGAGCACCACGTTCACCTGATGTTTTTCATAAATGTGAAAGCAGGATTTCTCATTCAGACACACTCTTTCAGGCTGCAGTTTTGCATTTTCACATATTTAGCACACATTGTCAGGTCGACTAGAGCGTAACAAAGAAACAATATTAAAGATAGTCTCTGAGAACGTGCTTGGGAGAAGACGAGGAATGGGAAAGCCGGTATTTCAATAGCTATACAGTAAAAGACAACAAATTAAAATGCGGATTTATTAATAAAAACTATTTTGGCTGAAAAACGTAAATGTGCATCATTGAGCTCAACATTGCAATATGAATTATGTATAAAAACATTTAAATATTTCTTAAATTAATAACCGTTTGTGATCCTTTAGCTGGAATTATCACCCAAAATGGCTGGATTTTGGTTCCTTTTGTCCTGCTACATGTCTCAAGTTTGTTTGTGTGCCAGTTGCGCCGGCGATAGCTTCTCGTTATGACTAGAGCAGAGCAGAGGGTCAAACTGGCTAATGAAGTTGTCAGAGGCGTGTAGCACCAGGGCCGATGGGAGGGCCTTGCCAAACAGCCAATAGCGAGTCAGCAGCTGTGATCAGCCGAGCATGATGGGAGACCACCCTGCGCAGTGAGTGCTTAGGCCTGACACAGATCAAAGAGCTGGTTGTCTATTATGCCACCTTTTTAGTGGGAGATGCTACAGCCTCACACACAATTAATATTCAATCAGAAAAAATCTAAACAAATCTACCACCATATTTACATTCATACAAACGATTAACTTGTGAAGAAGCATCCTGCACAGAATAGCAAAAGTATAAAGCACATCTTTTAAAAGCTAAGCATGTAGATCTATTTATTTCCTTCCTTTGTGCTCTCTCCCAGCAGCTCTGCTTCCACAGTCCAATTCCACGCCACTGGTTCACCCATATCATGTTTCTCCCTTGGTTCCCCCTCTTTAGTTAAGATATCTTATTAAAAGCCAGTTCTCTTGCCTTCCCCCCAGTTAGCCTCCAGTGTTAGCCTGCTGCTTGTTCTCTCACCCCTCTGCCTCTCTGTCTTCCCCTCGTCTCCACGTCTCTGCTCTGCCCAGGGTTCTCGTTTTAAATTCAAGAGTGGTGCAGTGAGACCGCAATAACCTACATAAATACACATCTCTCTCCCTCATTCTTATTTTGTTTCTCTTTATTTCACTACCAATTCACCATCTTTTACCCACCAACTTCATCTATTTCTGCAGGACTTTTAAAAACAAGTCAAGCTTACATGCAACAACGTGGATAGATTCATTAGCAATTTTCTGTTTATTTGTAAACACCTTGCCTTTCTCACCTCTACGGGAACATGCAGGAAGCTTATGATGTTGGTCCTCCTTTACCTCCTGCTTCGTAGTGCTGATGCGTCCTTCCTTTACCTTGTTATTCATTCGGCACCACCCCACTGTGTGTCCCTGTAGCTTTCCCTTTCACGTGTGTGTACGCGTATGCAAGTGTGAGACGCTGGAGGTGCAGCTCGGGTATGTCCCGCTGACTTCTTGGTGAACTCCTCTCCTGCAGATTAAAATAAAGACAGGAAGAGCAGGAGGCCAGATGAGAAGAACAAAGTTTGTGTGTGCAAGCATGCAGAGACAGGGCGGGGGGGAGTTGTGTGTTCGTTAAGAGGGGAGTGTGTTAGAAACTGAGCAAATACAAATATGTGCTTGTGTATGCACGTGTGTAGTTTGTGTGAAGTTTCTTGTGCATGGAAGTGGCATATGCTGGCAGTGGGTGGCGGTGCAGGAAAAGCAAGCTGGCTCACTGGTGGGGATTCTGAGTCAGAGATGCAGGGAAATAAAAATCCCACCCTCCTTATGCCGAGCGTGAAAAGTGATGACGTTTTTAATCCCCCTTTTTAAAGCATTTAAAAAAATGCTTTTATCTTTTAATTTTTTTACTTTCAGCTTTTTTTCTTAGTGAAAACTTTTTAAAGCATAAATTAATGAAACAGATTTCATTTTCAACATAAACAATACATGCAAGAAAGATGCTCCATTATAGGGCGGTATCTGTGCGTGTTTCCCTGTCTGCACGCGTGATCCAACCAGATTATCCCAGATTATTCCATAGAAAAAACTCTTGAGTGTTACTTGGGACATGAGTTGACCATTCCCAGTGAATATATTTCTCTGTACGATATTCAGGATCTATTCAGACATAAATCAGGTCTACTAAGTAGAATTTAGACATCCATCCAAGTTTACAGCAAGCTAAAGTTGATCAAATTGAAAAGTTAAAGGTTCAAAGTTAAGGGCAGTGTGCATTTTGTACCCAGGAGCAGCACAAAAACAGATTACTTGACATTGATCTGAACACAGGGTCAGATGATGGGTTTAAATCCTGCAGAGCTAACTCTCTGAGGGAGTTTTGTGTTTATGTATGAAACAAAAAACAAATGAAATGGAGGGAAAAGGGAAGAGATTTTGATGGCTCGCCACGCTTCTCCTTTTTGCCCCAAATAATCACAATCTTGAACTGATGGGATACAGCTTCAAAAAGATGTGAGCATGCATGAACTGTGGATGAACTGGAACCTGCAAATGAACCGAGGTGGTAGCCCAGCCCAGCAGCCATCCGCTTCCCCAGCTGGGTCATTTTAAGGCTACACCGACGCTGATATTGACAAAAAAGTGCGTGTGCATGGATGTGTGTGCGATGCTGTGGCCACAAACATAAGACTTTACTTCTGATTTGGTTACCATTGATAATTTGCCTTTGTGAACGGTCCTTGGGTTCTTTTTATTTTGTGTGAAATGAAGAAAACAAAGAGGTTGAGTTTTGGTCAAACCAGGCTTGCAGATGAACAAAAGCTTCCTTCAGGCTCTGTTTTTCCCTTTAGACAACAGATTTTGTGGAATAGACATGACTTTCTTTCCCCCCGTTACACCCCCCCCCCCCCCCCCCCCCGTCTTGAAGCTGCGTGTAATTTCTGGTGGGCTTTTATCATACCCTGCCTCAGACGGGGCCGTTCTGACGGCTGCGTTTATCTGAATAATTTGTAATTTGAGTGACAGATCCTAAGACAATTTCTGAGGAGGTTGTTGTACCAGACCTGACACATAGGTGGCAGTGTGCTGTCAGGCTAGATCAACACAGCATCTTCCTCAAGCCGTCTCTGTCTTGTCTCTATAAAATGGACCCATTAATACAACAAATATAATTGTAGTTCATCACATGGAAAAACAGTTTGGATCTTTTACCTTCTCTGTCATTTTTCCTTCTGTTTCCGTTTTCTTTATTCCCTTTCAGGACAGTGCTCATTCTCTTTCCCTCATCTCCCCGTGCAGATACCTCCTGCTCAAATGCTATCATGATGCTCTTAAAGCATTTCCACATGATTAATGTTTATTTTTCCATTTTGTGATGGAAACACCCATCACTTCTACAAGAGCTGCTACCTTTGATGCTGTTGCTCCAGTTTTCAGAACTGGTTTTAATCCATATTTTAATCCATTTAATCCTCCCCAACACAGCAGTACAAACCTGGACCCTGCTGCTTTCTCTTATGCCCATTTACTTCATTTTTCCCAAAGATTTGCATAATTAAGACTTTCTTCTCCTTTCATTTTAGTGAAAGTTTATATTTAGGGTATATTTTAGTGTTTGTGTGGATCCAGCTAGGTCTTTAAAGGCTCTTTATTCTTTACTTCTTATGGCCCCTCTGCCTTTTAGGCATCTATGTGTTAATACTTGTGTTCACAGCATCAAGGTAGATGGAAACACACTCATTTGAATTTGTTTAGATAAATCCTTATTTATGGATGTGTTTTTTATATTTGCTCCATTCTTGTGATATTTCTCTCCTCCAGCTGTGCCTTTTCTACACCTCAACTTTACCACATGTTCGCAGGGTCAGACAGAGTGGCTGGGCAATTGCCAACCCGCTGAGAGTGTGGACCAGGGCATGCCAGCGTTCGGTTTGACCAACAGCGAGACCTGGAGGCAGAGATGGGGGTGGGGCTGCAGAGCTTGTATCCTGCAGATTAGAGCTATGCACCATCTCTACACACAGGATGGGATTTTAACTTACCACTAACCTGGCCATGACCCCCTGAACTTGGAAAGTACGTTCACGTGTTAGTTCTGTACAAATCTGCGTGCCAGAAAGAGGCACACATGCTTTTTTTCTCTGATGGGTAAAGGAAGGGTAAACTTTTCACCTTTCTCATGTGATCCAACTATTCCAGTAAATACGCATGTGCCCTACGCTTTTGTGAATGTGTATGTGGTGGATGTTGGGTCCCTGTGTCTAAAAGCAGTTCACTTCAAAGATTAGTGGACTGAAGGTTATGTCTGATTCAACAATAGGCTCGGACACTTTTGCAGACTTCTCTCGTCTGGCGAGCCTCTCATGCTGTTTTTAACATTTGTTTGTCCTCTTCTGCTTATACTTTTTGTTGTAACCATTAAAGTTCTAATATTGTGATTTACTTGCGCTTTTATCTAATATATTGTCTTAAAGTGACAATGTGCATTTTTCCTGACAACAGGGGGCAGTGCATACCTAAATCATTTCAAGCAAGCAGTGTTTTTATGTTCGAGTAACACCTTACCAACGGATGGCCATTAGGGTCAAAAATCCAAAAATCCTCCATGACGAGCAACATGACAAGCACTCCTTACTCCATTCAATCACGAGTGAAGAGATAAATATTTAAAACAACTTTTATGAATGACCAAAGTTTTGTAACCGCTTGTTACAAATCAGTAAATTCATTTAGTCCTCATGAGCTCCCGTAGAAGAAACGTCAAGTCTAATATGGCGTCGCCCAGAGACTTAGACCCGATTTTCATGGTTATATGTTACTAAGCCGCCAAATTTTTCAACAACTACTCATCATTTAATTCATTTTCAGCAACATGTCGATGGATATTTCCAGAGATTAACGGTAAAAACTACACATTGTCTCCTTAAGCTTGCGAATTTGTTCCTAAATATCAACAACTGAATGAGGTTGTATGTATGGAGCAGCTCCACCAGAGTCGGTGTGCTTGTGTGTGCTCGTCTTCAGCGGTGTGCCACATCTCCAAGCCCTTGTTCTTGGATAATTGTGCTGCAAGCCCTCAACCTCCCCTTTAGCCTGAAAACCAAGCTCATTGCAGTCCCCAAAGAGCACCACCTCCCCACCCACGCGGTATAGGGGGGGGGGGGGGGCAAGTTGTCCTTGTGCATAAAAGTAGATTCTACTCTCCAACACCTTTTCAAATTAATATTTGTGATGGGCGCCATTCTGCCAGCCCCAGTTTCTGTTCCCTGCCTTTGTTCCTGCGTTTGATGTAATGGAGGCAAGGACAAAGAGGAGAGCAGGCAGAGTGTGTGAAAATGGTAGTTAAGTGGGCTTAAGGGCTCCTTCAGTACCTACTGAAAGGCCTGGACCCTGAATAGGACCCTCGCACTAGCTAAGCTGTAGTGCAGTAAACAAGACAGGTCCAGCACAAAGGTGCGTCTCAAATGAGCACAGACACCCTCATCCTCTTTTTCCTCGACCCAACCTCCCACCCGACTCTGACATCTGGCCAATCCCAGGATCTCTCCGAGTTCTCGCTCATCCCCTCCCCTTCATCCCCCTTTTCATTTTTTTTCCACCCTCTCATATATTTTCTCTTATTCTTTAGAGTTTCTCTAGACTCTCTTCGGGTGGATGCGCGTTTCTGTGTTGTTGTACCGGTCCTGGCTGGACAGCTTGCTCCCCCTAGCCAGTCTTGTCACCAGTGCTTGGGCGGTTCGGCTCTTTTGTTCAGTTAATTGCAATGAGTATAATGTACTAGTCTCTCGGAGGTCCACGAAAGACAATTAGACAATCCCAAGAATTTAATGAGACGCCACCAGCCCAGTCCCCCCTCTCCTGCTTTGAGAAACACCCTGGTCTCCATTGGCACTGACTGTGATGGGGGGGGGGGGGGGGGGGTGCAGGTCGGCTGGTTGTGTCTGTGTGTTTACCAGATTGTTGCTCTGCCCATCGGAGAAATTGCCAAAGAGAAAAGATCTACAGAGATAGAACACAGTGAAAACACTTAAAAGAAAAGGACCCTGTTGAGCTTTCGTTTCTATATTTATACGTCAAATTTCCTGGCTTCTTACACTGTGGCATTCTCATCTGAAGACCTGCTCCAGCTGGACAGCACAGATTTCTCGGGAATATTGGTGTAATTATTAACAGTGATTATCCAGCTCAACCAGTGAAGGAACAGAGCACTTGACGGTGTCATCCCCAAAAGGAAGAGGGATGGCCGGGAGCCCTTGGTGATGGACGAAAGCCTGGGTGGCCTTTTAAGGACTTCTTCTGCTCCTTTTTTAGTCTCTCTGTCTTTATTAATTCTCTCCAGTGTTCCTTTTTTCTTCTTCTTGACATTCAGTCACCAAACTCTTAAGACCTCTCTGTGGATCATACCAAGATAAAGCCCACCTTAAAACAGGAAGTATCCATAAGTGATTAATTATATCTCTCTTCACCTCATGTAAAGATTAATTAATAAAGTAGTTTTGCCTCTTTCAAGTGTCTGTAATTCACAACCTTTAAACCTACACTTTTTACCCCATCATGAATGGAGTCGCCTTTTTACTCATACTCTTCTCGTTGTCCTCTTCTCTCCGTTCTTTCTCTTGTTCTGTCATTCCAGCTCTTTCTTTTTCCCTTCTTCTCTTTGGCTAATCATGGCGTTACAACAAAAGACGGGGCTCCATTATTGCATGTGTCTGTCCCAGAAGAAAGGAAATGAGAGCGGGACAGAGGGTGGCCGTGGCCTGACACCGCACTATTAATCTTCCAGTAAAGCCTTGTCAGGCAGAAACGGACACAAATGGATCACTCCTATTAACTGGGAGAGTGTAGGTAAGGGCTTTAACAAGCGTTTACCAGAGTCCATTTTCTCACTAATGAAGAGGGGGAATACGCGGCCTCCCAGCCAAACCTGAGAGACCTGCTCTTAAAGGCCTGGACAGAGGGGGAGAAGAAGGGAGGAAGAAGAACTTGAAGAGGACACAAGATGACAGTATGTGAGCATTGATAAAATGTTCTGCCTTTAGTGTTGGCATGGTGAGAGGTTGAGGTCAAGGACACCTCACGGCTGCCCCATGACAGAGACTTTCTTCTTCTGTGAGATAATCTTGAAAGAGATTTTGGTTTGAAATGGTTTGGTTTCAAAATTGGTGTTTTTAATAAATATCCTAGCTTGGATTTAAACCCAACATGATCTGGGTTCTTCTTTCCAATTTCTGCAGTAGACGTGCACACAGGGGGGCGTGCAGTTGTGGCGGTCTTTGACACCCCAGTCTCTGGAGAAAGGCAAAGGGGCCACTACAGTTGGTGTCATCTCATACTGTGGATTTGCATTCATGCGTTATGTTTTAAACATGTGTCTGACATCCAGTCGAGCTGACAAACTTTTGTCCGCACAGCCCTGAAACTGGCACTGTGACATGGCTCTTGGGGACATCTCCACACCACACATTCGAAACTCCCAGAGGGGTTTGTGTGTGTGTGTGTGTTGTTTTGTATACATCTGTGTGTTTCTGAGTTATCAGGAGAGACTTCCACGTTGAATTTCTAATGCATCATGTCCCGTCTCCCTTGACACAAGTCGGATGGGCAAGTGATATCTTTGAAAAGCCTCATGATAATAAGAGATGTGCTGGAAATGCAGCAAAGATCAAGCTGTGGGCGGAACAGTGTAATTCATCACTGTCCCTTCTTATGTTAAACAGTTTTAGTTTAGGTCGGTAAAGAAGGAAACTCATAATTAAAGATTCACTGACTTGCAGTTGAATGGAACGTGTGCAAATGTGCTTTAAGGGTTTTATTTTTAATTCAGTAAGAGCAGCTTCCTCTGGGTTAAAACCCTTTTCTCGACAGCCGTGTGCTAAAATCTCCTGATAGATGACAATCTAATTGTCGTTGCCATGATATCACTCTGTGTGCATTCGGCTGTTGTTTTCCTCTGTGTCAAGCGGCCGTTAACAATCAGACTAGTTTCCCGACTCCAGCCACATCAGTGGAACTAGTGTCATTACAGAGATAGCGGTGCATGCTGACCCGAGTGATATCAGAAGCCGAGCAAGACAGTGAGAGGAAGAGATGCGAGGCCGAGCCCATTTGTCTGTTATCACCGCCTTTGTGTTCCGCGGGCTCCCAGGAAAACCACGAGACGAGAGGAAGACTTCACCTTCTTCCTCTCAGACACTTCTCCGCCCCATCTTTCCTAGCACCCCCCCACCCCCACCCCCCACCCCACTCCTTCCACACCCCTCCCCTTCCCAACACACGCACACACACTCCAAACATTTTTAATTATATCTTCTACCAAGTAGTACGGCTCAGTAACCAAGGAGCTGACATTGATGCATGTGCTGATAAATCCACAAACACTGGAAACAAGATTAACAAAGATTTTGAGGAAAGGGTGACAGCTAATTTTGCGCAGTGGTTGGTGCCTCATTCAAGACTGATGCTTTTGATAGAGCAGGCCACGCCTGAGATTTCCTGCTTCAGGCTGCGTATGGGAGACTCCCAGATATCGCCACAAGTTTAGCAATATTTTCACTTTCTGTAATTTTATTTTTCACTTTCATATCTTCTCTTCTATTACCTCCTACTTAGCTATATTTCTTTTATTTTTTTATTATTGTGCACAATTTGAAAGATGTTTGATAAAATCTACATCTGCATATGTGTGCAAACTTTGTAGGTATTGGTTAACATCCTGCCTAATCAGGGGATCTAATCAGCAGCGTCTCTTGTGGAGTTGGTGGCATTCCACTCCAGGCCCACGGCCCTGCGTCTGAACTGACTCTCAGCCCACTGAAACACCGATACACACTCCTTCAAGAGTGATATCAGTGTGCTCCATCACCCATACCTAAACACACACACACACACACACACACACACAGGGAAAGAACGAGATAACAATCATACGTCTACAGCTGATTTCCCATTTTCTCATCGGAGGGGCCACCTCTCTCCATTCTCTTTCTTCCTTCTCCAGCCAATTTCAGTCCCATACAGTAGAAACAAATCCCGTGGATTCCCTTTGTTCTTCTTTCCTTTTCCGTTTTCTACCTTTCTCTTTCCTTTTTCCAGACCATTTGATGTCTCCCTTCTCAGAATCGCCTCCCCTGTCTTCATCCATAGGCAGCTGACAGCTTCTTTCTTTTTTCTTTGTCGATTTCTCGTTCTCTGTCCCTGTGTCTCTTTAGCTCTCTTTTTCATCTGACCCCCCCCCCCCCCCTCCATCTGCTTTCGCTTTTGTTTCCCTGGCCCCTCTTCCATCCCAACTTAAAAATGAGGAATGCGGTGTGACCCCGACCTCCATCGGCCCTGCAACTACCTCCGACCCCACCAGGTGACCCCCAGTCTCTGTTTTGACAGCTTGATTAATTACCTAGTGTTATGATTTATGAGAAAAGCTGTATGTAAAAATAATAGACAACAGGTGGTCTTTAAAAGAGTACTAGATTTGAATAGGCTTCTAGTGAGGCTTGCGGTGGCAGTGGGGTCGGCGGTGCCTGCGTGTGAGAAACAGCAGAGTAGAAAGATGAGTAAATTTTCTGTGGTTAATTGCTTTCAACGGTTTTTTTGAAGGCTGCTCCGGGTTAATAAGAAAATGTCTGTTGCTCCATGCATGGGTTCCTCAGTTGCCAAAGCATGGATTCCACCACGTGCATTTGGCTGTATGGCGAGAGGATGAAGGGGATTACAGCATGCAGCTCCATGTGTGTGCTGTGAAGCATGAACCCAGGCATGTGGTAATGACACAATGGAAAATGTGCCTGAACACAGACACACACGCACACACACACAGTTTTACTATATGCTCTGCCACCTCTTCTCGAGGTTACATGCTGTGAAAATAAGCAGAATAAATGGCAGGACAGACCAGCCATAGTGTTTACCCTTCTCACTTCAAACACAGCTTGTGATTGGCTGTAGCGACCTCCTCTGACTCGCAGACCTGTGGTGCACATCCACTTAGAGAGAGGTCAAACTTTTGGACAGTTGGTGCGTGCGTGCGTGTGTGTGTGTGAGTGAGTGAAGACTGGATCCGCACTACAGATTTGTCATTTATCATCACGCTTTCACCACACATGATATTTTTGTGAATATGAATATTTTAGACATCTCAGATAGGTCACACTTCACATGAAATATTAAACACACGCCAGAAATCAACGGTCAACATCAGTAGGACTACCATCTTTGTTTCACTGGTGGTCTCTTTTAGGTCACAATAACGGGGCAGAAGTGAAATGACTCCTCTTTGACCTTTTGTTCATTGATTCATTTATATGCTAGGCACAACAGAACCATGCTGATTGTCACATCATGCAGATAATTGGTAAATAACATCCATTTTGACTCATTTACTCATAAAGGATTTTCACTTCTGTACCTTTGATGATTTCCTGTGCCTGGATCCAGTGAGTTTGAGTATGACTCGTGCGTGCGTGTGTGTGTGTGTGTGTGTGTGTGTGTGTGTGTGTGTGTGTGTGTGTGTGTGTGTGTGTGTGTGTGTGTGTGTGTGTGGTTGTGTGTGTGTGTACACAGTAGATGCATCTTCCTTTTGACCCCTACTGGTTGAGTCGGTACATATGGCCAAGCGTCTCACGCCTAACCTGTGAGTGTGTTTGTGCATCCAGACTACCTGTCCAGATGGCTGAGTACAGGCATTTGATGGGACTCTTTAGGAGCTCACATGCAGGTGAAATTTTGGTGTCCCAAGCCTTTTGGTGTCAAACTCACTGACACATTCATTTATTTTTATTCGAATTATTTTAGAATCATTATTTTTTATTTGTTTTTACAGCCATCAGGACAGGGGACCTCCTAGGTTTTTGTAACCTCTCTGCCCATCCCTCCCTGCTCACCTCCACCCCTGATGCATACATTAAATAGTTATGTGAGAGAATAGGGAGGCACCTATCATTCCATGATCTATATCTCTCTGTGCCTCCATTAAAAATACATGTGTATGCTTAGGGGAGGCAATATAGAATATATAAATCAAAATGGGAACAGCATCATTGTAAGCTGGCTGTATTTATTTCCCCACAGCTTTCTCTCTGTGGGCCGCAGGCTCTTCTTACTGCCTTTCCTTTCCTGTGGCAACCACATGTTAAATGTTCTAATATTATAGAGAAATAGACAAAGTTTGTCCAAATGATTGGATAATCTGCCGAAGTAGGTTTAGTTTTGAACAGAAGAAGTTTGTGCTGCTCGGTGACTTAAGTTTAAAGATTTTGTGTATTTCTGTGACTGATAAGTGGCTAATAGAGCCTTTGACACATCTAGTAGCCAAGCTCAAAAGTCTGTGTGAATTCACAGTTGTGTCCTGGTAAATGGCATGCTTCTCTGTAAAAAGAAGTTCAAAATAAGAAAGGGGGAAAAAAAGACAAATGACTTGTGTAACATTTACTTGCACAATCGATAGCTCTGACAATTTCCACCTGGACGGTGATTAATGCTACATCCACCCCTAATCTAGCAGCCCCCAATGCTACACCTCCCTTCATGCACGTCGTGCTGAGAGCAGATGAAGCAGGCCTCAGAACTGTGTGTGTGTGTGTGTGCGTGCGTGTGTGTAAATGTAGCAGTATCAGTCTAGACGTTCAGAATCTTGGTACGCTGAGCTCAGATAGTGGCTGAACAAATGCACAAGTGTTAAGTGTGGGAAATAACGTTTCACAGTGTTACTCAACAATTTCTGTCTTCAGTGTTTTTATGTCTCTTCTTTTTCTCTTGACTGTGCCGAAAATAGTCAGGTTGTGAGGAGCGAGTTATAACGGGAGGAACAGAAAGTGAAACGGAGAGAAAGAAATGTAAATGTGCGCCTGAAATGAAGCTGAGGCATGAGGGATCAGACGCTGTACTATTCTTTCCACATCCTCCACCCCACTGCTCCACTTTGAACTTATTTATAAATATTCAACTCCACATATAAACACTATCCAAATGAGCCGGCGCATCCCAGCCAAGGTTAAAATCTCTACCTCTTATTGCAGACTCGGTGATTGGACTCGCTCAAAAGGTTAGTTTCTTATTCTGACCCGAACTATTTATGCTCATTAAGATCAAGAAAAAGAAAAATCATTAGCACAGAGTTATTTACTTTGGCCAAATTAGCGTCTGACTACATTAGTTCAAATGAACAACGAACGGTGTCTTTGATGTGAAAAGTTAAATTTAGAGGAATTTAATGATCTGTGCTCTTTAGGAGAGGAGAAAACCCATGATGTAGGTGATCTGTTCAGGGTGAAGCCAGACAGCTGGTTTTCAGCTGCAAACAGGAAAATATGTAATTCTATCAAAGTTTTACTTTTATTAGTACTTTATTATAATCTTTCAGAATTTAGGGGATTCAGATCTTAGCTGGCGTTTCAGTTTTCTTCTCTTAACTCGCATTGCTCCACAGCTCTAACTACTTATCAGGAGAGTGATTGATTTTGGCTGACAGGCTGATGACAGTACCGTCTCATCCCTTCTCACATCACCTCTCAGATCCACACACACACACACATTTTTTCATAACCTCTGTCATACTATAAACACCCACAACCTCCATCTTGCATCTAATCGTGTGTTTCGTGGATACGGGGGGTCTCCAACTGGTGCTGTGTTGAAAAAAGGAGAAGGGGCACCATGACTTAATCTGACAGTACTGTGCAAAGTGTGTGGTATCGTGGCCTCAGGGAGACGGGCGTGGGGAAAAGAGAGTTCTGGAGAAAAGAAGGGAATCCAGTGGATAAAAGGGGCCCTGCGTGCAGCGTTAGCTCACATAGAGGCAGAGACAGACAAGGTCACACAGAGCAGGGTGGCCCTGACAGTAAAAGACTCATTATTATTGTATTTACCCTCTCTTGGTTCAGTGTGTCTCCCTTGCACCCGTGAACACTATTTTTACTCATATTAGTCATCATTTAAAACATTAATAAAACTGTGAACTATGACACCAAAACTGTTTTATTATTTTTTTAATGTAGTCTTTCCTCCCAGTCAACCATTGTTCTCTGATCAGACTCCAAACAGACATCCTTTCCGCTCATCTCTCGTTTACTAAGTGATGATGCTTTCAAGAGGTTTGCCAGTCTTTTGAGGCTGCTCAAATATGGTGAATAAAGTTATAACTGTGTGGTTTTTTTTTGGGCAAATATTTAAATATTGATAATTGACCACAATTACAAGTTGACTATTCAGAGTTCACTTTTTAAGGCTAAACACTTATTTAGCAGATCAGCAGGTATGGCATAGTTGTGCTGTTTGTTGATGATTTTTCCTGGCGATGGGGACAGAGGATACCTAAATCGATGCAAGCAAGCAGTATTTTTGTGTTGGAGTAAGACGGATGCCCGTTAGGGTCAAAAAGCCCTGGGGAGTGCAAACTTTAGTAAAATATCAAACACATCAGACTCCCTTCCATCACTGACAACAAGTAAAGAGGTAAAACAACATTTAAGAATAACAAAAGTTTTGTAACAGTTTTTTACAAATCAGTAAATGCATTTTGTTCTCATGGGATCCCGTAGAAGGAAACATGGCGTCTAGTATGGTATCACCCAGAGACTTAACCATGTATTTTAGTTCTGATTTTTATGGTTATATGTTACAAAGCCGCCGATATTTTTCAACAACTGGGCATCATTTCATTCATTTTCAACAATATTTTGATGGATATTTTCAGAAATTAATGGTAAAAACTACACATTGTCTCTTTAACAAACAATTTTTTTTTTGCCATTTTTGTATCGATCAGAAGGGTAGGGGGTAACAATGCGTGATTTTTTGGTCATACAACAGTGATATCAATCATCTCAGAAGCGTAAATGTGTGTGGTACGAGTATATATTCTAATATATTCTAATAATATATTTGTGTATATATCTATATCTATCTATCTATCGATCTATCGATCTATCGATATATATATATATATATATATATATATATATATATATATTTTTTTTTATATTCTTATTCTTATATTTAGGGTGTTTATTGGCATGAGTTAGGGGAGGTGTTAAAATATCTTAACGATACTAAAAGCCAGACGATATTTGTGACCTTTTTGACTTAATAGAAAAATTCCGACCAGGTGCCTCAAAGTGTTTCAAGTGTTGATTTAGTTGCTCTGTCAAAGTGATGGCTGTAAAAACTGCTGCCGCCTAGCAGTTGGGGTTTGAGTTGCACCACACAAAAGAAACATAGTAAACGATTGCGTGTAAAATCTCATTAAAAATACTGATACACTGCTTTTAAATATTGACGCAGTATCATATCAATATTTCAGTGTCAATATTTTCTTACAGTCCTTATATTAATGTAATATCGGTAAATATCGGTTATTATTGATATTAGTATTGGATATCGATATCAGCCCGCCTTTTCATATCGTTGCATCCCTTGTGTAAGCCATGACACCAAAATACCTTTCATCATTATACACAATCATAAACTTGCATAGGCGACGTAGGGTAAATTAAATCAAATGTAGACGCCCACAAATTAATTTTAATTAACAGAAAAGAGTTTTTCCAGAAACCTCAATGAACAAAGAACATTTATGTGTTCTTATTCAGCTGACAATACACACACAACACACACAACCTCCAATTCATCTAACCATCTACTTTCCTCACTTCATGCACCCGTGACCACTATCAGCCATGCTTTGTACCTGTCAAGTGATGTCCTTTTCCTTGTGCCCAGATCCCTGCTTCGCTACATGAGAGCTCTCACATCAAAGCTCCGTGTTGCTCCACACGCACAGATGAAACACCCTCTCACTCCAGCCGCCTCTGTCCCCGCTCCTGCACATTAGACACATTTCATTTCATTACAACGCTGGAAAAATAGAGGTGCCGCTGTCTTGAAGGGGCATCTTATTTACTTTCAGTCATACTTGTGCACTCACCGAGGTGCAGGCAGACACACTGTGAATCAGCTGTTTTCAATAACCTGACTAAAAGGCAACGTTTTAGTAGAGGAACGGCAATGGCGTTCAACCAAAGCCAACGTTAGCATAGTCTCTGTGTTTTGCAGTTTTCAATTAATAATAAAAACATGTGGCGTTTATGTTGGATTTATTTATTTTGTGCTGATGTCTTGGACATATTCATTTTAATTTTGAAGAACCTTGCACTGGCGAGTGAAAGTTTTTTTGTTTTGTTTTTTTGTTAAAAATGACAAAACAAGCCTCGGTTTCCGTAGCAGCAGCACTCTTTGTTGTGCTATCTGATGTTGGACAGGCCGACAAAGGAGAGCTAAGGAGCGTCCAGAGCCAGTGTGGTGAGGGTCGAGGTGTCCCCCCCTTAGAGGGGCTGGGGTGACCCTCTTGACCGCTGGCCCCAGGGCAGGGTCTCAGTATGGTAGTGGCACAGGGGCATACATAGGGCATGGGAAGAGACTTAGCCGCGTACTACAACAGAAAGACAAGATTGACCTGCTGCTAGAGAACTGTGTGTGTCTATTTTATCTGACACAGTGTGTATGTATAGGACAAAGGCAGTGTTAAGCAACGCTAGCAGTGTGTGTGAGCGAGAGATTTAATGGTGTAAAAGAAGCAGGGTGACCCAAAGTTTGTAATGGACATCTGTGAAGGATTCACACTTTGACAGCACATCACCAAACAAAGATCAGATTATGGAGGGGGGTTGAGTTAACAGTTAGCTAGAGCTACAAAGACGGACTGAGTCGACCCTAAATAGGGTGTATGGCAGATGTATTTAAATGTTAAATTATAAAGATTGTGATCAAGAACAAAACGTTGGTGGGAAAACTTTAAAGGAAGGCGTACTGCTCGTAGTTGGAAAGGCATGTTTTCTATCTTTAATGTTTTGTTTTTCTCAGGTTTGTCTTTAAGATATACCACAACAAGTGTTTACAGATTTGTACGATCTTTTGAGGTATTTAGTATTAATAAAAATATGGTTTTATAAACATATGAATGGTTGGATTTGCTCAAATGTCTACGGAAACATAAGCTACAACTTGCCCAGTTTGATTGATGCAGAGAAGAATGGTAGTAGGAAGTGACCAGACAGCGAGAGCAGGGTTGTCCTGACACCATCGCAGGCCTCTCAGTGTTCCAATGAATGATGGCTTCCGACACTGAGGTGATCTCGCTGGCCTGGCTCCTCCAGACTAAGCACGCCAGTAACATTGCTTGCCTTTACAGCAATGTTCTTCTGGGTGACTGGATCGCTGAAAGGGTTAGCACTGTTAGGTTTATAATCAGATGTATTTGCTTTTCTGAAGGACGAGCTATAGGCCATAGCACGAGGACGTTAATGGCTAGGACCTGGGGATACTGGTCTAAAAATCCGGGTAGAGTAAAGGGTTAGGTTAAGGCTAAATGTGCTTGAAGGCCACAGGGTTCACATCAGAACACGTGCATCAGTTGTGCTAAACTATTAACTTTTGCCCCTTGCAAACCGGGATTAGGGCGAAGGAAAGCTGAAGAAAAGGTGACGGTGGGACGTGTGAGCAACGTTTTGGTGAGCGTTTGTCCAAATAATGCATCTCCAAAAACTATGACTCATTTATATTGTCTGCTTTTGTTGTCTGGATTGTGTTGACTATGGTTTAATACAGAGTTTGTTAGGTAGTGTACCACATTGACTAGAGAAAGTGTTTTCTTCCATTAGATTTACTTTGATTTTCTCTATTGATTCACTACATGCAAGTGGTCACACACTCGCATCAGCCTTGGAAAGAGTTCTTCATGTGTGTAAATTTAACACATTTTTTAATCTGACATCGTCGCCACTGGCTTAACCAGCCTTGTCAGTTATTTTTTCAGACCACCACCAGTGGGCAGTGGCACAAAGCAAGTGTGTACTGGGCTGTGTTACATCTCTGGTTTCTCAATTCCTTCCCTGTCAGTGTTTGTCTTATCATTTTAATATCCATCCGTCTTCCCTGCGCTCCTCTGCTCTCCCTTAGTTCTTTTACGTCAGGTAATTTATTTGCTGTAATGCCTGCTTGTGTGTTTGAACTTAAATATTTGTGTGCAGATGTCTCTGTGATGTTGGTTCATTAAGTCTTCATTAAGCCCTTCTAATAGATTTCCATCCAACCTCACTCTTGGTGTGCAAACACCATTTTCATTTAAATTACAAACGATTTGCCTAACAACCTTAGATAATAATAATAATAATAATAATAATAATAATAATAATAATAATAACAATAATAAATAAAATAATAATTATTATTATTATTGTAATAATACATCACAGTTTGAAAATATAAAAATGTGTGAGTTTTAGGCTTTCTAAAAAAAAACCTTCCCTTCTTCCTCTATAAGTGAAAATTATTTTCTAGAATATAATGCGATTATATTTTTTGATTACAAATGTGTATATATGAGGGAGAGCCCCAGATCTGTTTGACAGGAAGTGAGAACAAGATTAATTTTACAATATTAATAAGTGAGAAAGTGTCGTTTTGCTGTTCGAGCCAGTTTGCCTTTGTCAACACACGGCAGGTGCTAAGAAAAAGGGTGTGCGGCAGGTTTGATGTCAGTCAGCACAGGAACACACACACACACACACACACACACACACACACACACACACACACACACACACATGCTGTGTCAACGAATCACAAGCACATCGTGTTAACACTTATTAAGGAAGATAAGATGTGCTGCCATGAGAGGACAGTGTGTGTGATGGAGAGAAAGCTGAGTAACATCTCCTGAAGGTCCTTTTGCATTCCTGACATACTCCCACTGTGTATTTTTGAATGGTGTGTGTGTGTGTGTGTGTGTGTGTGTGTGTGTGTGTGTGTGTGTGTGTGTGTGTGTGTGTGTGTGTGTGTGTGTGTGTGTGTTTGCTCAGGCATGCACTCATAATAAGTTTCTGCTCTCATATAAGTTTCACGTTTACTGGTGTGTGTACGTGTGTGTTCACAATGGAGGCTGTGTGGAAAAAGGACAGCAAAGTGAAACAGGAATCCATCTATTTCCTGCTTTTTTCAAAAGGCTTGGGACAATAAACAGAGTTAATTAAAATGGGTTCAGAGTTGAAAAAGTCACTTGGTTCAGAAGAACTTCCTTTATCTCCTCTATATACTTTTACTAATGTTAATGTTTCTTCCTGAGAGATTTTTTCCCTCAAATATTTTCCGTTTTTATTCAAATTCCAAGGCTTGTTTCTCATTTTAAACCTTTACATCTGACTAGAAGAGTTTTAACTCATGCACAAACACACACAGACACAGATATGCATGCGTTTGCAGCTAACCGTGTGTGTGTGAGAGAGATGGAGGGATCGATTGGGTTTGATATTAAGTGACACGGCCTTTGGAGTCACTAAATGCTACTCACTGACTGAAAGTACTACTGCTGAATTCCAATCCCCAGTTTCTTCTCAGGCCTGTCTCTGCAGTGACACTTTCTCCTTTATCTCATTCACTGCCCTTTATTTCAGTCTGGATTTGCATCTTTTCCTTCAATCTTGTAAGATTCAGTGTCTTTTAAATGATGTGACACTTTTATTTGCTCATTGATGCGCTCATCCTCACGGATCATGATCAATGCCATCAAATTATGGAAAAAGGAACATTTCTGTGTATTTAATAAAATGTTTTTGTTAATAATTTAAGTGTCCTTATAACTGTAATTGAATGTATGACACCCAAACAAAAATGAAATCTTACTATTGTGACAAAAAAATCTGCATATAAGTTATTAATATTCTATTAAAAAATAGAAATGATGAAATATATAAATAATTGTACTACTTTTTTATTAGTATTGTGTCTGATAAAGAGCTAGAAACAGATCTATACTTACATATATTAGTAAAAATAAATTCAGACAGCAGCTGATTGTTTCCCTCTAATAAACCAACTCGTGTCGTATCTGTTTCAGGAGGGATTTGGCGTGGTGGTGCTCAACCCCAACTTGAACTACTTAGAAGTGGAAAAGGCACCAAAGTCGTCACCCTCCCACCCCCCCGCCGAAGTCTCCGATGAACCGGCTGAAAAGAGGGAGCGCAAAGACGAGCAAGAGGGCAAGAAGAAAAGAGAATTTTATGAGAAATACCGTAACCCACAGAAGGAGACTGAAACCGAGCGCATACCTATACGGGTAAGTTGGAGAGATGTAAAGATGCAGAGACGGAGAGATGGCATGGAGGAAATGTGGACAGCTGGACAGAAATGACAGAGTGACTGATGTTTGGCAAAAACAAGAAACGATGGTGTAGGTGGACAGAACAACTGTCACGGGGTTGTAGCAGAAGGTAGGAAAGAGGGATTTGTGGCTAAATTTAATAAGTGGTGAGAAGATGAGTGGAGGAGATGGAGGAGATGAAGAAAGGGAGGCAAAAATATGTTAGGTGATTAGGGATGAAGGGAGGATGGAAGGCAGCGGGAGAAAGAGAGGCTCTTGTGTGGTCAGCCTGTGTGTGAAGAGGTTGGCCGTACTCCAGTCGCCTCTCAGTGAGCAAGTGTTAACCACATGGCTTCCTCCCTCTCTCCCTCTTCCCCTCCCTTTTTCTCTCCCTCTTTCAGATGAAGGGCTGGTCAGTGAAGCACTGGCCCAACACTCTTGTTGACCACTGGGATTTTTATCTCCAAAACACACACTCTGCAAACACACTGCAACATTCTTATCTGCTACACTGACCGTATGCACTCTAATCATGCGCACGCACACACACACACACACACACACACACACACACACACACACACACACACACACACACACACACACACACACACACACACACACACACACACACACAGACGCAGACTCAAGGCACCTAGCTAAGCCAGTTTACCTTGCGGTCAAACAAAGGAAATGACTCATTAATCTACTTTCATTGTCAAAATAAATGTGACGAACAATGAAAGCAACGCTGCCCTCATCAAAGAAGACATCCTGTGTTTCAGTTTTTCCATCAAAGTTTTAGAAAAATTCTGATTTTTGTGTCTTTTTGAAAAGAAACCACATCCATCAAATCATTTTTGTTCTTTCCGGTCGTTTCACATAACACGATTTTTAAAATTTAGCGTCAAAGTATTGAGTAAATATACAGTAATTGTGTGTGTGTGTGTGTGTGTGTGTGTGTGTGTGTGTGTGTGTGTGTGTGTGTGTGTGTGTGTGTGTGTGTGTGTGTGTGTGTGTGTGTGTGTGTGTGTGTGTGTGTGTGTGTGTGTGTGTGTGTGTGTGTGTGAAAGACGTCACTCTCTGGTTTGTGACAGGAGCTAGGGTTGCTGTGGGACTAACAGGCTGTGTGTTAACTGTCAACGCAGGCTTTTTTAAAATTTTCTCACCCCCTGGCAATACCTTCATACACACTTTAATAAGTCATAATTTGCCGCAGCAGCATCTGTCTTTTCATGTTCTTCACATGAGAAATTTACTCCACACTATCTGATATTAGGTTTTTGGTAGACGATCATCATGTCACGCAGTCCCTGCATTTACTGCCATGTTGGAAATCTGGAAAATCAAGCAAGGAAAAAAAAAAGATTTCTCTTTATCGTAGGATCTGAAAATATCGCCGTTATGTTTGTGGTGAGAGTTAATTCACTCATTCTGATGTGCTTCCCTGCTACATTCCTACTGATTTTAAGCTATGTTTTGCTTATTAAATGTAATTACTGAAGCAACAGAATGCCTTCATCATGTGTCACATCTCACTCACATTTACAGCCTCACCTCAGCTGTCGGTCTTTTGCACTCTGCAGTCATCCGTCATCGTCGCAACTTCTGCTTGGTGAAATTGGCTGCTTGTTTACCACGAGTGCATGTTTAACTTTCATTATGGTACATGTATTACATATGCCTTCAGAAGCCATTTAATGGAGGACAAAGGTGTATTTTAAAGGGTGTTAAATGTTGCAGCAAAAGAGCTCTGGACGCACACCTGTTAAGATTTATTCTTATTGTGTGTTTTTGCATTAAGAGGACGGTTTGATGGAGTTCCATTTAGGGTCAGCATATTGTGTTGTGTTGTGATAAACATTTTATCGTCTCCCCTGTATTGTGGTAAATAACAACCTCCTCAGCAGTAGCTCAGGAGGTTGAGCGGGTTGTCCGGTAATCAGAAGGTTGCAGGATTGATCCCGGCTCCAGACAGAATTCTGCTGTTGTGTCTTTGGGCAAGACACTTAACCCAACTTGCCTGCTGGTGGTGGTCGGAGGGACCAGTGGGCTCAGCAGCTATGCCTCTGTGTGCCCCAGGACAGCTGTGGCTACATTGTAGCTCATCACCATCAGTGTGTGAATGGATGAATGATACACTGTAGTGTAAAGCGCTTTGGAGTCTTCTGACTCTGAAAGGTGCTATACAAGTGCAGGTCATTTATCATTTATCATAACATATTGTTTCCCATGTGTTGTAATATATATTGCATGATTCCCACTGTATAGTGATACAATATATATATATATATATATATATATATATATATATATATATATATATATATATATATATAGTATCATCTCCCCTGGGTTGTGATAAATATCGTATCACCAGATTCTTACCAATAAACACACGCTTGTTTGACAGACTTCTTTATATAAATGTTACTTTGACTTTAAATCACTTCTTTACAAGCATGTTGTGTTTATAGAAATAATGGAAAGTTAAATCTGCATTCCAGCTCCGCTGAATTTACCAATGATTGTAAAAGGAAGTGTGCTTTAATGGATTGGCTCTCATATTGTTGTTTTTTTTACTGAGACAGTGTATCGTGTAAATACGCTGACTAAGCTCAACATTGAATTACATGTAATCTAATTTAAAATCAAATATAATTTAGCTTGTGTTTTTGAGTTATTTCTATATTTTTATTTTCATGTATTAGTGTGCTGGGTCCTTCTGTTTATTGAGCTCTTCAGTGGCATTACCAGTGTGGGAATTATATTTTTTACAAGTAGGGATGCTCCAATCCGATCACGTGATCGGAAATCGGTCCCCATCACGGGATTTTTGAAAGAATAGCGATCGGGAGAAATAAATTAGATTTAACCTTTTAAAACAATAAACATGATTTTTTAAAATTCATCCTGAGGTAGAGATTTTCAAATGAAATAAAAATGGCTTAGTTTTAATTCCAATAAGATCCTCTACACCAATATTATTAGTTTCTTGTACGAAAACAACCCGGTAATGTCACTCAACTTACAGCAGGCAGAGACTCCAAAGTGCAGCTGTTAGCAAGCAGGCTAACGCACAGCTAACGTCTCCTCAGGAGAGCTAAAATGTCTTCAGCTTAGTGATAATTTAAGACGCACAGAGAAGGCAGAGCTTCAGCCACTTGTATTGTGTGCAGACTGGGCATATGACATGCTGGAAAGGACACAGCTCCAAGATCCGCTGCCTTCGAACAAACTGCTTTTGCCGTTGGCTTTTCCCTTCGGGCCTCGACAGAGCTAATCACTGGTTTCCTTTAATTCCCAGTTTGCCTCCAACAGTCTCAGTCCACAGTGAAGTCAAACAAAAAGGCAGAGCCAGCCGACAGAGAAAGATATGCTAATAAACAAAGAGAAATTGCCAACAGACTGCAAAACGTCGAGGTTTCTAGTTCTCTTGCAGCACCGGGGCTACACGCTGAGCTACAGGTGTTATGAAGGGAAAAGTTATAAATTCTTAACATAAACACGTTTTTTAGTGTACTTTCCAAATAAGTGAAAGTGAAACTTAAATGAACATTTGGATCTGTTTTCTTCTTACTTTTATACTTTCCTGAAAAGCATCGGATCAGGACTCGGTTTCGGCATAAATCAAATGACTCAGAATCGGATTGGGAACCAAAAAATACATAAAAAACAGGGGCCTCATTTATCAAGCTTGCTTACGCACAAAACGGGATTGGAAAACTGCGTGAGCAACTTTCCACGCAAACTTTGGGATTTATGAAAGAAAACTTAGCGGAACAATGTGCGCAACTTTAAGTTGACTAAGGCACCTGGCTTACGCACATTTTGGACATAGAGAGGACCTGCAGTGCTGCTGCTGAGAAGGATACAATTATGAAATCCTGCAGCTTGTACTGCTTCGTTTTCACACAGACCCCTGATCAGAACATCCCTATTTCCAAGCAAATATTTTACTAACCTTCAGTAAGCCATGGAATATCAGTCATGTGCCATCCCGTAATCATGTATGGATCCTCCCATAAACGTGTATGGATAAGGTCAAAAGTTTGGAGCCTGTCACTGCTTTGTTTAAAGCTTTGGGGTCTCATTTATCAAACATTGCGTAGAATCCTTACTAAAACCGTACTTAAGCTCAGCAAAAAAAAAGTACTTATGCCAAGTAGGTTTGTGATGTATCAAACATGGACACGCACAGCTGCACGCAATTTCCGCTTCATAAATCGGAGACTAATGAGAAAGTTTCTCAGCTGCATTTTAGTCACATCCCGCCCTCACCACGCCCACTTACTGTCATAAATAGTCAGTGCAAAGTGCCTTGTGGATCTCATGCATATACATAAGCCGGATTTTGCAGCGCTCCGCCAATGACATGGTGACCGTAGATCAAGGCAGATCAAGGAAGCGCAATTTCACAGAAGCAGAAATTGAGGTACCTGTGGGTGAGGTGGAGAAATGAAAGGAAGTGCTTTTGCAAAGCAAATTAGAGAAAATCCACGGAGTGGCACAGCGTTGCTGAAGCCGTCAATGTTGTGAATTCTTCTGAGAGATCTGTGGCGGACATAAAAACATGGTCCAATCGGGATTCGATCGTCAGACTTCCGGGTGAAAGTCACGCGCGCTAACCAGTCACCCAAACGGAGATTTCCCCTGTACAAGTAGCCAGGGTGCATGATCAATCGGGTCACAGTGACAGAACGCTTACACTGTCTCAGACGCATGACATTCTGTCTCAATCTGTCCCCCTGCTGATATTCTGCATTCCGTATGTTGTGCATCAGGCTGTGTGTGTGTGTGTGTGTGTGTGTGTGTGTGTGTGTGTGTGTGTGTGTGTGTGCATGCATGCGCATACGCGTGTGGGGGGTCTTGTTCTGTGTGAAAACAAAGCAGTACAAGTGATAATGCTGCAGGATTTCATAATTGTATCCTTCTCAGCAGCAGCACTGCAGGTGCTCTCCATGTCCAAAATGTGCGTAAGCAAGGTGCCTTAGTCAACTTAAAGTTGCACACATTTTTCTGCTAAGTTTTCTTTCATAATCCCTAAAGTTTGCGTGGAAAGTTGCTCACGCAGTTTTCTGACCCTGTTTTGTGTGTAAGCAAACTTGATAAATGAGGTCCCTGGACAGTTAAATTGTTGGTGTGTTGAACACAAATAAATTACTAAAAGAAATATACTGTTAGACAGAATTACTTTGCTTATTAGTAGATGTCCTTTTAAAGCAACTGCAACTTAGAAGTTCCCAATTGAAACCACTTGAATTCAGCTTTTGATGCACTTTTATTCTGCTAAAATTCTGAAATTCCCTCCAGTTTCTTAGCATCTACATTCTTCTTCTCTGGGTTTCTGGTTTATTACCTCTTCTTATTTCACTTTTATAAAGCTGAAGCAGAGCTTTTGGCATCAGAATGCTGCATGTGCAGATATTAAATTTAGTTTTTTTCACCATCTTTTGATTAAATGGCATCCAAAGTAACCGTAGCATGTGCTTTAGCTACCAACATAAATATTTTTTTTTGCCCTTTTAGGTCATTACTTGTTCGAACAAAAATGAACTCTAGCTCCATTTTACCGTAAAAACAATCTGGCTGCACATTAAACAAACTTTTTTAAAATAAAGTAATACAAATTAAATTTTGGATCGGGAGTAAAAGAAAATATACATTTTATGTATTTATTGTTAAAATATATATCCTGTTTAAAGTTACTTTTTGCATTGTTTTGGGTAGAAAGAGTTAGCAGTTTACTTTCTGTTGGGGCTACTTGAAGTTTGACCTTCGACCCTAAACTGAGAGGGATGCTTTTTTATTGTTCACTCCTCCTTCTCCACTGTGTTACTGCCTCTGTTGATCCTAGAGTAAAGTGTCATGTCCTTACACACACACACACGCATGCATGCACGCACGCACGCACGCACGCGCGCACACACACACACGTTGGCAGACAATTGAGACGATGCAAAATTCAAAGACATGCTGATATTCTGTGTTCTTGCATCTGTATCCTCTAGCTCAGTCTGGGTAGGTGGTGGATTAAATCAAACCTCTTTAGCAAAGCTGTTTTTATCTGCATTTTTTTTTCCCTGTTGGAAATCGCATACAGAAACACACTCATGTTTCATTTCATCACACCTCACACTCTAACCCCCACAGAGATCCTGGACCACCTGTACACAACTGTTCAGAAATAAACACAAACTACATTTACAAACTTCCTAATGTACACAAAAATACCTAAACTAACCTTTCTTAGGGTGGATCTAAACCCAAACTCATACAGTATATTCACAGACAAAGAAGGATGTAAATGTACACACAAACACACAGGAACCCACTGATGGAGTTGAGTTGATTAATACACTTCCTTACACACATTAATAAGATGTTAACTGCTTTTAGGATCTGTACTTTTTAGCCCTGGGTTCATAGTGTGCAACCTCTCAACCTCACCTAATCGCTCTCCTCTCTTCATCTCCAGATCCCACAGCACCCGGCCATGTTTAGGGGGATAATGGCAGAAGAGAAGAGAGAAAAGAGGGAGGGCATGGGGAGGCATGGATGGATAAAAAGTCTGATCGGAGGAACGTTGATTAGGATGGGGATGGGAGGGGATTGGGGTTGGAGGGGGGTGGGCACTGTCTCAGCACTTAGCCATATAGAAGTTTGGGAGTTCACTTTACTCTGAATTTTAGCAGTAATCCAGTTAGCTATTTTCTGTCAGCCAAGCGGAGGAATGGCAGGAACAAAAGGCACATTCATGGGCTTAAGAAGCTTCCAAAGAGTTCACCCAAGGCTGGTTGGCTGGGATTAGGCCAGCAGGCCCTGGAAAGAAGAAGGGGAAAAACGAGCAAAGAGGACAAAAAACAGAGCTTTGCCTTTCTTCAGGCACCACTTATTTTTATAAATGACTAAAATACTTTTCCTTTTATTTTTCTCTTTTTTAAAAAGCATTTCTACTTTCAGCCTTGCTGCTTTAATTGATGGATGATCATCATTTTTTTATTTACTGTAGAATGTTATAGAAACTGATTCTTCCATCCCTTTGCTTCGACTGTTTTCAGCTTCACTGCAACTTCAACAATAAAAGAACAGAAAAATGTCAATGAAGGACAAACCAGAGCTCTCTTATTACCTAATGATGCTGTGTGTGTGTGTGTGTGCGCGTGTGTGTGTGTGTGTGCGTGTGTGTGTGTGTGTGTAAGGCTTAGACATCAGAACATTCATCTCCAAATAGCTGTACCCATCATCACTGGGCTGCACAGGCCCTTGTTTACGTCTGTGTTTGAGCCAATAGTGTTTGCGTTCCTAAGTGGAAGTTTAAATGTGTTAAGGAACAGACATTGCCTTATTGTTGTTTTCGGTGTTTCTTTGTGTGACAGGAATTCTTCGCTTTGTCACCCTCACTTCTGTGACCCAACCTGTGGCCCACGGGCAATTATACAGTCACTTTATTTGACCTTTGACTTTCCGTCTTGACAATAAGTACAGCTCAGCATTCCAAAGGACAGGTAGGAACTTGATTAACCTCTGAACCTGGTCAAAGGAGAGGTCAATGACCAGAACTAGAAGGCAGCTAACTTCCTTGCTGCAGAGAACAAATTGGCTAGATGCCATTTTTCTTGTAACTTGGTGTGTGTTTAATGAGTTTTGTTTGCATGGGTGTTTTAAATACAACCCAAGTTGTTGTATGTTTGCATGTTAAGGTTGTCTCATGTTGGAGTTCAATACATAAATGAGCATGTTAGGCTTCTGAAAGTTTCCAAGTGTTTTAAAGCTTTCCCGAGAAGGCATCTGACGGAGTGCAGAGCATCTGTTCATGCACGCGCGTGTGTGTGTGTGCGCGCGCGTGTGTGTGTGCACGTGTGTGCATGCGCACGTGTGTGTGTGCATGCAGTTGTGTGTTTAACCAATGCAGAACCGGTGTTGTCCATCCCAGATCTCTGCTCCCAATCTTCCAGTCAGGTCAACCATCAAACACTTCCATCCTGTCCTCCCTCACACCTCCCTACCCACTGAGCTGCCTGCGTCTCTCCCTCTCTCCCTCTCTCTCTCTCTCTCTCTCTCTCTCTCTCTCTCTCTCTCTCTCTCTCTCTCTCTCTCTCTCTCTCTCTCTCTCTCTCTCTCTCTCTCCCTCTCCCTCTCCCTCTCTCTCTCTCTCTCTCTCTCTCCCTCTCCCTCTCTCTCTCTCTCTCTCTCTCTCTCTCTCTCTCTCTCTCTCTCTCACACACAGACACACACACTCACACGCACAGCCCTTGGGGTCATCCTGGAACAAACACTGCCTTGTCTGCCTGCCCGCTCTCTTTTGCCTTATGTCAATTAATGACTTGCAGTAATTTCACCTGACAATCCGGGCGGCAGCGAGAGGCTAGCCGAGATGTCACAGCGATGACCTCTCTGGCTCACAGACGCTCTTTTCTAATAAAGAATCTCACAAACCCACAGCAACTTCCTTTGTACTTTGTTAATGAGTTATTGATTTGAAACAATGCCCTGGCAAATATTGTCAGAGCAGAGTGACCCAGCCAAGGTCATGCTATTTTATTGTATACAGTCTGTGCACGCTAATCTGCAGGCGGTATAACATATACGCTGAGGGTTTGCTTCGCTCTCTCTTTCCTCACGTCACTCTCTCACTCTTCCTTCCACTGTATATTCCTTCCTTGCTAAGTCAAATAACACACACCTACACATACATTTCTCCATCTTTCTCCATCACACACACGCACACACACACACACACACACCTAGTTACCTCCCTCTTGTTAGTCTTGCACATGTTTTTCACCTCATTCTCCCTTCTCTCTGTCTCTTTCTCACATCATTATATTCCCAATTCTCCATAGGTGCTATACCTGCTAATTACCCACAATGCCACAGTCATTATTTTTCCATCTCTGCCGCTAATTTGCTCCATACCTTCCTTTCCCCCTGCTCTAGCGGACCCATCAGCTCCCAGACAGCTTCCAGCTCGCCTGAGCTCTCCGTCTACCTTTAAAGACTGGAAAGAATGAAACAAATATGAGGGGAAGAAAAAAAAAAGGGAAGGAGCGAGAGGAGAAGGAGATGGCAAAGGACTACATGTCCCAAACATTGATTAGAATGCAATTGCAAACAGGTGTCTTACAGGACCAGTTTTAATTGTACGCAGAGAGACAAGAATGCAGTTGTGCATAAACAAACACAAACTACCTCTTTGCTGATATCCATCATGTAATTACCTGCATTGCTTATTTAATTTCTAATCATTAGGCCAAATGAAAACAATCTTGTTCCGTGCTGAGCTTGACATATTAAAGACTGTAGTGACTGAAGCTGCTAGTTGCTGTACTCAGTGTGTGGCCTGAGCACACGAGGGGACTGAGAGATAGGTCAGCCAGTTTATGTGTGTGCGTGCTCGTGTGAAAACGAGTGAGTCAGTGAGAGAACGAACTTCTGCGTGGTCTAAATAATTTTGTTCTATCTCTTACTTGACTCAGGGGTAATAGTTTCACATGATTTTATCACTTTTGATTCATACTTCAGCTCTCACTCTAACACCCTGAAACACTTAGCAGCGTTTTTATAAGATTGGAACCAGCACTGCCCCAGCAGAACCGTCCAGCGCCAATAAAGTTGTTTAGGGATCCCGTGACACTGTCTTGACACTTTTGGCTCCTCCTGAAAGGGTTGGAAAACAGTGCAAAATGTATAATGGCTCTCATCCACTGGATGCTTTCCGGTCCATATTGCTCACAATCTTCCTCGACATCCCAACTGCCTCAGCTGTTTTCTGAAGTCTTCTGTCTTTTAGGTGGCTGGGGAGGAGGAGGAGAAAGGAGAGCGGGGAGGACTGAATTGGTTGTTTGTCAAACTGTGTGTAGATGATGTTAGAATCATTGTTTCCTGCGCTGGTTAAACACTGGGTTTATGTTGGCAAAAAGGCTGGTATTCTGGCTCCTGTGCACTATTCCTTTGCTCTCTTCTCCCTGTTTCTCATTACAGGCAAGAACACGGGGCAAACATTAGAACGGACTACTTCTGAGAAAAAGAACAGGAGATTGTGTGCATTTACTTTGTGAGGAAGTAATGGAGCTTATTTGTGTGTGTGTGTGTGTGTGTGTGTGTGTGTGTGTGTGTGTGTGTGTGTGTGTGTGTGTGTGTGTGTGTGTGTGTGTGTGTGTGTGTGTGTGTGTGTGTGTGTGTGTGTGTGTGTGCGCGTGTGCGCGCACAAGTGCACGCCAAGTTTTTACAGAATAAAATTAGACTGCAATGGAAAGACAAAATATTATAGACGTCTTCAAGATGCATTCAGTGAAGAACTCGCAGATTTTACCACATAGTCAGTGTTCTTCTCATGGCGTGGCAGCGACGTGGCTAAATTCCTTTTCATGCCCTTTGATTCCCTTTGTGCAATGTTAATGAGTATAATGCTTTGAGTATCATTAAAGAAATTTCATTAAAGGCTTTACTCATTTTTAAAGACTGGTGATCTTTAGCTATCATCTTCTGAAGACCATTCAAAGGTGTGAAACTCATTTAATCAATACATTTGCAGTGGTCTCTAGTAGGAACGAATGCCTTGTAAGTTTTACTTGGGAGGCAAAAAACACCGGTGCACCATTTCCAGGAAATACAAGTGAGCCACATCACAGCTGAGCTTCAGATGGCAGGTTTTGGAATCTTATTTCCTGATACTTGGACATCTCGCCTTTGATTGGCTAACAGTAGGGATGTGTATTGGTGAAATTACTGCAATATGACACAATTCAATTCAAAAATACTTTATTAATCCCAGATGGAAATTGATTGCTGTAGTAGCTCAGAATAATAATAATAATCAAGTTGTCAAAGAGTTATTGTGTATTACAATGGCTGTTGGCAGGAAGGATCTCCAGTAGCGGTCAGTGTTGCAGCGAAACTGAAGAAGCCTCTGACTGAAGACACTCTTCCATTGTCAGACAGTCTTGTGAAGAGAATGCTCAGGGTTGTCCATAATTATCTTGATTCTCTGGATACATATCACAATAGAGGGGAGACAATACGATTTATCACCATATAATGTGATACATTCAGCCAGATGATATTAGAGATTTTTTAGACTGAATTTATTATAAAATAAAAATTCAATAAACAGTCCAAACTGATACGTAACTTGAGGAATCTGAACCATAAAAGAGGAATTTACATTTAAATGGTGAAAACAAAACACATTGCACACTGCTGCCAACTAGCGGTTGGTGTTTGAATTGCACCAAAACAAAAGAAAATACACAAATGTTTGCATGTAAATTCTTTCAAAAATTAGATAGACAGCTTTTGAATTTTCATATAATACCACTGGAAAAAAATCACGATATATTGCCATATCGATATTTTCTTACATCCCTAGCTAACAGCAACACGACTCTACCACTGACTCTATTAGCTCTGCAACGTTTATATTTTATCTCCACAAAAACACAAGTCTGAAGGAGCTTCTGCTGTGTGGTGTAGTTGCTAATGCTAACAGACAACTTCTACTAGCCGAGACATTCTCTGCTGTTTCCTGGTTTTTAAACCAACAACAGCCTTCCTCGTTGTGAGTCAAAATGGGTGAGTCCATGAATGTTAAGTGACAGTGTGACGTAGATCTGTCAGGCTTTTCTAATCCTGTTTCACCCTCTATTTTCTATCAGAAGCTAACACAGGAGACAGATGTAGGAGACTATTTTCATGTTCAGCCTGCAAAAAAAACTCATGACTGATTATAGTCAGAAATAAGATATAAAAAAATAGCTTATAATGTTTCACAACGAGTCTCGGTGACAAAAAGCCAGCTGAATTCAAAACAGAGTTTTAAAGTGTTTTGAAATGTTTGCAAGGGTTCTCCATTTTCTTGACTTGCGGTAAAATCACAAAACAACATATTGAACAATTTCTAAATTTATTCGGTCATCATGGGCATCTGGAACCCACCTTCAACCCTCCTCAGTTACATTTTCATGAGCCAGAAATTTTGAGATATTGAAAGATATTTGGAAGGGTTTGGCAACATATGCAACTAACTTCTGCCTGTTCTGACCAGTCCAAGGTGCAAGACACAATGTGCATGTTCTCTTGAACTTTTGTGTCTCCAAACGACTAACATCTTAGTTACCGGGACTGTCTGAGTTATATTTTAAAATTGTGTTTTCACTAAGAGGGTTTTATGGATCTCTGTAAATCCAGGAAACTTGTTCACAAACCATATCCCTCCTCAATTGTCCTTTGACAGTCATGATTGAAGGACGACAGCAACAGGTGCGCAGTGAGGTTTTGTTGAGGCTGGCAGATGCATGCACAATCAAACACGCGCACGCACACACGCACGCACGCACGCACACACACACACACACACACACACACACACACACACACACACACACACACACACACACACATGCCGACTGTGAGAAAATTCAGGAAAAAACAATAAACTTAGACAGCAGATGAGAGCTGGTGACAGGAAGCCGGTCTCGCAGGGAGGCATGTTTCACTTCAGCAAATTAACCTCGGGAAATAATTGCAGCAGTATGCTAATGTTGTTTAGATTATTCAGTACACTGCCATGCCAGGTAGTCAGTCATGCTGTTTCTGCTGCTGAGGGTATAAGCAAAGTTTGTGTGTGAAGAGGGAGTCAGGAGCGCATTAGCATCCTTTTTTGGAAAAGACATAAATCTGTAATAATCCCCAGAGATTAAACAAAGACATAGAAGCAGCAATTTACCTTATCATGGACCAAAAAAAGTACTATTTTGTAAGATGTACCATTGTGAGTATTTGTGCTAAGTCTGCAGCAGTTGTGATTGTGTTTGTGGAGCAGACACAACATTCACAGACTCTTCAAAGTGCAATAGCAAACCGGTGTCAGGCCTCGTCATTAAAGGGTGAGTGGAGTAGAGGACGGATGACGAGACAGAGGAGTGTGAAGAAAAACAGGAGGTTTTCATGACGAAGAAAGGGAAATAGATGGGGGGGCAGTGAGGAGAGGAGGCAGGCTAATGAAATGAACCTCACAGATAAATAGTGACGTGGAGGAGGAGAAAGAAGGGAGACTTCAAAGCACTTTGATGTCATAGCCTTTCAGACAGACAACTCTCCTTTAGCCAGCCACTCCGCACGTGCTGGAAAGCATACGTACACACACACACACACACACACACACACACACACACGCACGCACGCACGCACACACACACACACACAAGTGCTCAAGCCAGTGCACCTCGCAGAAGGGCAGGTCGTAGCAAAGTTGCCCGCTCTTGCATCACGGTCTATGAACTGAGCTCGGTGCTGACACTACAACCTCCTCATGCTAATCTGACACAAACACAAACATTCTGACAGCTTAATTTACTTCTAGACAAACACCGCAACAAAGTACACATCAGCACATTGTCAAATGCTACAAGCACACACACTCTTACACTCTGTTGCAGACGGTCAAAACGTATTCATCAATTCAAAATACAGCTTACTGTCATCTAAAAGTAAAGTTTAAACCTTATTTTATGTAATGTAAGTTTGTGCGTGTGCTTTACACTTTCTACTCAATTACCACCTTTAGGAGAGTGAAAGTTAAAGTAATTACCTTTCTGTTGTAATGCACTGTCTTATTAAAATGCAATCGCATTCATGGAAACTAGCAGTGCAGTCTCTGAAGAGACACCCTTTGTCCTTTACCTTATATTGCTAATTATTTGTTTTGAGTCACATTGAACAGTTTGACACTCAATTAACAGATGAGGCTCCATTCTCCATAGGCCTTGTGTTTGTTTATTTGAAGATATTATTTTTACATGCTTAGGTATGCTAATTAGTAGAATTGTGGGCACATGTGTGTGTGTGTGTGTGTGTGTGTGCGTGCGTGTGTGTGTGTGTGTGTGTGTGTGTTATCATGCTTGCATCCAGCTTGTCTACGATATAATGTTGATTTGGACCAGAAGATTCAGGTGTTCCCAGTCAGCGGTGCTTCATGTGTGGAGCTGCCTCTTGTGGGTTTGCGTTGTTGATTTCTATTGTGAACCAGACAGTTTGAAAGAAAATCAAAGCCAGAATCAATGTTGCAAGTTCATTAACGGTTGCCCTTTTCTGGCTGGTACTTTTTTTTACTATTGTTTATTGCAGCCCTGGATAAGCACTTACATCTTAGGTTAATTAAACGTGTCTTCTAGTTACATGATCCTGCGTGTCTTTGTGACTGAATACATACAGATGAGATTGATGAGAGTACATCGGCAGGTGTATCCTTTTGTCACTGGGTACATGTGTGTGTGTACCTGCGTGTTTTGTATCTGCCTGTTTTCATTTTGTGTTGCTTGATTTATCTTGTTTTTTCTTTGACCTTCCTTTAGTTCCTTCCTATTATACCCTTACTGGTGTTTAGTTGCACCATCGATCCAGCACAGGGTTACAAATTAAGATTTAAATGTTATGTCATCCTCACTATTGAGTTTTACATTTGGGGCATTTGCAATATGCAAGACTTATTGATCTGCTGAAGTGTGGCCCTTTGTTAAATTTACCTTAGGCTAATACCACTTTTTTTATTTGTATTTATCTCCTTTTGGCTGCCTCTGGGGTTGATATGCTTTGATATATGAAAATGAAGACATCAACAGAATTTAATAACTGAATTATTTCATTGCCATTGGTTGTACCGTAAATGTTCTTGTTTTTGAGTGCACATGTTTACTTAGAAATCTTTGTTATTGATGTGACATTAGAATGTATTTTGTGTTACAGGAAAACAGTTCTTCTGAAGACCATGTGCTCTACGTGTGGGACCACTTTGTGTCCAGAGCTGCTGCCAAGAATGTCTTCATTATGGCTCACAGCTATGGAGGCCTTTCTTTTGTTGAGATGGTGAGTGTGTTCACACCATTCTTTTTAACCCAGTCAATCCAAAGCATGCACCTGGTGACTTCCCTCTACCGTTTTGAAATTTGAAAACACGTGTAACCAGTCTGGGAGTGAAACTTGACTCTGATCTGTCAATGAGTTTACAAATTAACGCTACAGTCAGGTGTTGTTTCTTTCAACTACGTCGTATCTCACGTTTAAAGTCAATAGTAAGACGACCACATCTGGAGTCTGTCGTTCATGCCTTCGTCACCTCACGTTTGTACTATGCCAACTCAGTCCTTATTGGTGTCAGTGTCTCCGCAATTGAGCGTCTTCAGAGAGTGCAGAATGCATCGGCTAGATTCCTGACAAACACCTCTAGACGCTGTCACATTTCACCTGTCCTTGCACGCTTGCACCGGGTGCCAGTTAAACATTGTATCCAGTTTAAGGTCTTAACCTTTGTTTACAACGTCCTGAATGGTCAAGCCCCTGCTTATCTGTCAGAACTGCTCAAGCCTTATGTTCCACCCAGAACCCTGAGATCAGCAGATCACTTGCTTTTGTGCATCCCAAAAATGAAGTACAAATCTCGTGGGGAGCAGGCCTTTCCATTCGATGCTCCTAAACTTTGGAATGCTCTCCTCCTTAGAGTTCAACAGGCCCCAGAACTGGGTTGATTCAAGTCTGTACTGAAGGCCTTCTTCTATTATTTAGCTTTTGATCAATGACTAGTATTGTTTTAGAATCTTCCCTGTTGACATGTGCTAACCTTTTAGCATTATGTTTTTATTGTGACTTTGTTTTTACTCTAGTATTTTTATTTTTAATTTTTTTTAATTTTTAGGTTATCCCTTTTCTCTCTTATGATCTTTATCTTGTTTTTATCTTGGGGTTTTCCTTTTATTACTACTGTACAGCACTTGGTCATCTGTCATGCTGTTTTTAAATGTGCTTTATAAATAAACTTGGTATGGTATGGAATGGAATGGAATGGTAGGTAGGTAGGTAGTAGGGATGAGTCGGATACTCGTTTCAGACGAGTATCCAGTACGGATAAAGCATTTTTGACGAATACGAGCATGACACGAGTAAACCTCGTAAATATCTGTAATCGTGCTGAAGGAAAATCCTCATTGGGTAACTGACTGTCTTCACGCTCTGTGATTGGCCAGTCACATAGAGCGCCCGCCCCTCCCTACACACAAAACTCTCTAGCCGGCCAGGAGCACAGTCCGTCCGGCTCATCCACACACACACACACAGACAGTAACGGATCTCGCTGTGATTGCTTCACTGTTGCTCACGTTTCTTCAGTTCTCCCTAGGTTTTCTTCAGCTCGCCTCTTTTTCGGTTGAATATTTAAAGTTACTTTTTTCGTAACTTACATGGTGCATTTGACAAGACAGAGCTGACGTGCTGCGTCTCTACCTCCACTCCGGTCGGGATTTTTATTTTTTTTAACTCCCCCTCTCTCCCTCTCTGTCACACACACACACACACACACACACACACACACCTCAATCAACATTGTTTTGTTTAACTTTGTGTGGGAAAATGCCAAGAACGTTAAGAAAAAAATCAAATTAAAATTAAAAAATATACATAAAGTTGTGTCTGGTTCGAGCATTTCATATGTCCTAGTTCCTACTGCATGAGTTCAGATGTATTAATCCATGCACTTAAATATTAATGTGCTGATTTTATTGAAACACTTGTTCTGAAATAGTTCCTTTAGTGTTATGATCAAAAATATTTAATCTCTATTCTGAGACTGCTCTGTAAATAGTTTTCAAATAAACCACACACATATCAACTTCTGATCAATCCATATCAACTTCAGACTTAAAATAATATATTGATGTGAACCACACCCACTTCCGGTTAAACCACGCCCATTTCCGGGTTATGCCACGCCCATTCCGAGTACAGATACAGATAATTTTGTTGGTTGAACAGATACAGATAGTGGTGTACTCGCTCATCCCAAGTAGGTAGGTAGGTAGGTAGGTAGGTAGGTAGGTAGGTAGGTAGATAGATAGATAGATAGATAGATAGATAGATAGATAGATAGATAGATAGATAGATAGATAGATAGATAGATAGATAGATAGATAAACTTTTTTGTCCATCTCAAATTGAGGCAGAAATTCGCCTTTGACATTGCTCACCTTACAATGCAATCCATATCGCATTCACACAAATACATAAAAAGACAATTAAAAGGTATTAGAAAGTTATCGTCGTAAAAAAATAAAACTTTAAGAATTCAAAATTGTAATTGCGGTGGGAACAAATGATTTCTTATAGACACCTTTCTTGGCCAATGGAACCCTGAACCTCCTTCCTGATGGAAGTAACTGAAATTGTGGATTCAATGGATGGGTTGAGTCTGCACTGATCAGGGTAGACTTCCTGTGCACTGCTCGCTTGTGGGATCTGAGGTGAACCTGTAATTTTGCTGCCTAATTTAACAATGTGAAAGAGTTGTGTTTTGTTTTTAACTGTAAGAAAGTTATACCAAGATGAAATATTGAAAATTAGAATGGATTCAATCAGTGATTTATACACAATTGTTAGGATGTCCTTGTTCACATTGAGTGCTATGGTGTATGGTATGGTATGGTATGGTATGATATGGTGTTAGTAATCTGCTAGAACTTTTTACCTCCCACTAATAGGAATACACATTGAGACACACTATTCAACCAAAGATCAAATATTTTTCCTAGGGTCACTAGCCTTTTAAGCCATTCTATGTGTCTATATGTGAATATATAGTCTAGCCACGACCCATAGGGAAAGTTCAGGTGAGGGGTGGAATCTGCAGCTGTCTTTCAAACTGTCTCTGCATGCTATGGGAAAATGAGCAAAGTGATGTATTCACTGCTATGGATGTGAATCAATGGGGCAGTCATCCCTACACTGTCAAAGAAGATGCAAATACGTAATTTTTTCTAAATGAAGGACTTAAGTACCTCCATCTGCTCTTGACTCAAATAAATGCACAAATCTAAATTGTCCAAAGTTGATACCAAAGCCGTTTCAAATAAGCCCTTTTTACTTTAGTTGTTCCTCTCCGTCTCATCATCTCGCCCACCAAACAGATAAAGTTCTGCAGTTGGCACACCACCAGACTGGTCAGAGCTGTGGATGTTCAAATGGAGTGTGGCTAAACCGACATACAGTGCAAAATTATTTTGCTTCTGCTACTGTTTCTAGGCTACAGGGTTACCTTTAGATCAGGAATGTCAAACTCAAATTCACACTGGGCCAAAATGAAAATCTGGGACGAAGTTGCAAGCCAAACTTAATATTTTTAGAAAAAGTGATGGCAAATTTGCACATTTTCTTCATCAACATATATGCAATTTTGAACCTTTTAATTTGGAAACAAACTTATTTTTGCATTAACACTGAATGTGGAATAACCAAATTACACACTAGTAAGTCAATTTTAAATAAAACACATCAGTGGTATTCATAACTTGTGGTATATTCAGCATTTTAAAATCTATTCAGGATTTATGTTTTCTTGTTGTTTATTCATTTTTCTTATTTTTTGTTTTCTCTTTTTTTCTCCTGTAATACGTGTCATTGCTGCTGCTGTGGGCAATTTCTGTTATTCTTAAAGAAAAGAGTCGGAGAGAGTTTTTTCAGTCGAGACAGCGTGGTCTTTTATTTGTCTTCTCACATCTCAAGACAGCCGAAAGACCCCGACAAAAGAGTGGTTCCCCTTTTTATAGCTCACAGCCTTTGAACATTCATTAGTCAACCGGCGAGAACCAGACCATATTTGGTAAACTGTGGGTGGAGACTTCTGTCTGGGACACAGCAACACATCAAGTATTTTTAGCAAGTCAGAAAAGCTTTAAGCAATTTTACTGGAAGCAAGCAGAGACCAAAACAGGAAATTCCTTCGGAGCTGATGTTGGAACAGCACACGAACTCTAGCCAGAAAACACTTTAAACCTAAGAACTCAGCTTTAACTCAATACATTTTGTAGATGACCTCTTGACCTTTTTTGGCGCCAACAGTCCTCCCTTTGGTGGACTTGTCCACCACACATTACTATCGTAAACAAATTAGCAAATTAGCAATGAATGCTTAACTAAGTAACAGAACAAATGAGCAACAAATAATGATAATGTAACAATATGACCGAGGATAGAGACAAAAGGGCATAACATATGACCTTGAATCAAAAAATGCATAAAGGAGAACCCATGCCAAAACACGAGATGATGTTCCAGACTAACACAGCAACGTTAACACGTATATGTAATGAACAATGATTAAGACACTGAAAAACAACCGATGGGTTCACAGCACATTTTCTTCATCAACATATATGCAATTTTGAACCTTTTAATTTGGAAACAAACTTATTTTTGCATTAACACTGAATGTGGAATAACCAAATTACACACTAGTAAGTCAATTTTAAATAAAACACATCAGTGGTATTCATAACTTGTGGTGTATTCAGCATTTTAAAATCTATTCAGGATTTATGTTTTCTTGTTGTTTATTCATTTTTCTTATTTTTTGTTTTCTCTTTTTTTCTCCTGTAATACGTGTCATTGCTGCTGCGACATCTAGCTTTTCACACTGAGGAACAATGAAGGGATTTTCTATTCTGTTCATCTATCTGCAGCCTTTCCACTTCCTGTTTTACTGTAGGTGAAATCTTTTCTCACGGGCCAACAACAAAAATATAATTTTATCTTAAATGAAAATGCAATATCTCACCTGTTAACTTTCATGTTTTGGAGCAGAAAACGAGCATAAAACCAAACATTTTAAGCTCAGTTTGCTCCACTGATTTACTGTGATGCTCACCTGTTCCAGCCAGATACCTGCCTGAGCTGAGGAGGAGACTCCTGTTGTTTGTTCATCTTCATCATAATAATGACAACATTAGATGACAACAGGTGCTCACACAGGTTTGTGCTGGTGAACATGGACAGCGTCTGAGTAACTTGACCACGTTGTTGTGTGTCGGGGAGGAAAAATAAAAACTACAGCAGCCACAGAGTCATGCTGATTTGAGCGTGTTGCTGCTCGCTGGAGTTATATCAGCTCTCTCTGGAAGTTAGTTGGAAAACTTTCTCTTTCAGTCGTGAACACATTACTGAGCCGTTAAAATCTCCGTTTCTGGGCTTCAACGTCGGCAAATAGCTGAGTAAACTCGGCGCTGAGTGAGAGGAGTGTGTAGTTTGTCCAAGACAGCGGAGCTGCAGACACCGGCACCAGACGCTGGAATAAACACAAAAGAAGGGGCGCTTCAGCTCTGTGCTTACGCCGCAAAGCATCATGGGAGCTGTAGTCTTTGCTGTAAAATCGGCCAGCGGGTCAGTTTTAATATATTTTTAATATTTATCTCATGGGCCACAGAAAAATGCTTCGTGGGCTACATCTGGCCAGTGGGCCTTGTGTCTGACACATGCGCTTTAGAAGAAGAAAGATTTTTTAAATAGCGCCTTCCAAGATTAAATTCCAGAGGCGCTTCACAAGAAAAACTAGAACCGGGATCTTAAAATGAACTCTGTAGTTAACCGGCAGCCAGTGAAGCTGGAAGAGAAGCGGGGTGATGTGGGTGTGTGTGTGAGGGACTTGGTGAGAAGGCGAGCACAGGCATTCTGAACCACCTGCAAAAGGTTCAGGGAAGTTTTACTAACACAAGTGAAAAGAGAGTTGCAGTAGTCTAAGCATGAGGTGATGTGGACAACAATCTCATATTCAGAACACCACAGAGTGGGAGTCAGCTTAGCAATGTTCCTGAGATGAAAGAAGGAAGAGTGAACAAGAGAATTGACATAAGAATCCAGGGTGATAGCCAAGTCAAAGGTCACACTAAGATTCCTGACAGAGCGTGTGATGTAAGAAGCAAGCGGACCAAGAAAGTCTCTGAATTTGGGAATCATCTTGTCTGGAGCACAGATGAGGATCTCAGTCTCCTCTTCAATCAGCTGTAGAAAGTTCCCAACCAACCAGTTTTTAATAGAGTCTAAGCAGGTGTGTAACAGCTGCAGCTTAGACATCTCATGGGGCTTTAAGAAGATATACAGTTGGATGTCATCTGCAACACGTTCTCACACCCTAAGCGTCAAAAAATGATGTGGTGTGACCAAGCGTCAAAATATGACGCACAGGGTGCCCCAGCGCGTCGGGGGAGGACGCGCTGTGCCAGTTTCGGTATCCGACGCCCGTGGTGAGGCGGACATTTGACCGATTTGTGACCTTTACCCTCTTGCTAGTTAACCTTCCCCTCACCCCATCCTAACCTTAACCAGCTTGCACATGCAAAACTTTGTTTCGCGTAACGTTGTTCCTCAAACACGCTTAGGTGAAAATTTACACAGACATACTGGGTTAAGGTTAGGATGGGGGTGAGGGGAAGGATAAATTGCTAGAGGTTAGAGGTGAAATGTCGGTTAAATGTCCGTCTCACCGCCGGCGTTGGATACGGATGCTGTGGCACAGCGCGTGCTCTCCTGACGCGCTGGGACACCCTGCGCGTCCTATTTTGACGCTTGGTCACACCGCGTCATTTTTCAACGCTTAGGGTGTGAGAATGTGTTGGGTAGAAGATTCCTTTCGAAGAGCTCAAGATGTGCTGGAGAGTGAGCAGATAAAGGAGGGACAGTAGAGGCCCTAGTACAGAACCTTGTGCGATACCAAAGGTGAGGGAAGTGGAGAAGGGTTGAAACTTGGAGATGGCCACAGAGAAGGACTGCTTAGACAGGGGTTCCCCATAAAGAAGGGTGAGTCCAAGAATGTTCAGTGACAGTGTCACATAGATCTGTCAGGTTTTTCAAATCCTAGCATCTCACCATCTATTCTGTATCAGACGCTAATGCAGGAGATAGGTGTAGGAGACTATTTTCATTGTCAGTCTGCATGATAAACTCAGAGTGACCGATTATAATCAGAATAATCAATAAAAATTGTTTTTTTTTCTGTGTTCCACACCTTTAAAATTTAATTTGAACCCAGTCAATATTAATATGCTTGCGTCTAGCTTGCAAGACATTTTATTAGACAGTGCTGTGGCTTGAGTATTGATAAGGAAGTTCAACTGTATTGTTAAAGGCAATACTTTCTAACACACAAAACTTGGCCGAACGTTATTTGTGCCAGCCAAATATTTTTAGTACTCATTTGTATTTCTTGTGTGCCCCTGAAAATCCTCTGTCCTATTAGGAGTAGAAAAAAACAAAACACAAACCCCAAAATACAAGCACTAGGAGGTGAGAAAAGATGAACCTTTTGAAAAGTTTTTTTTTTCTTTATCAAAGCCTTGCCTCTGTAAACAGCCTGGTCCACCCTTGTCCTTGGGCTCTGTCAGGATAAAGACATGTAGGTATGGGTCTGTTTTGCTTCTAAATTAGACTTATTGCAGAGCTTGTACATGTGTCAGTCTTTAGTGAAACGGTGGATAGCTCAAAAGCTGGTGAGAGATGGATATACGTAGATCTGACGGAATTAAAGGTGCACAGGGGACTGTTTCTTTATAACCATACAGGTCTGGTGAATTAGTTTACAGAAGCAAAAATACTTAATTTATTTCTATATTTCACCGTCTTAAGTAGTGCTTTCGTTATTCAAACACTGTAAAGGTAATACTTTTGGATGCATATTTTTTTGGTAAGGTGATCAAAATGGAGCTAGCAACACAAAAAAGCCGGTAGTTTTAGCAACACAGGGTTTGCCATTGTTGCTGTGGATTGGGGCCTTGTAAATGTCCAATAAAGAATAACGGAGTCAATAATTTGGAGTCTAATAATAAATGAAATATTCATTACACCGATGCTAGAACAAGGTATCTCAGCGCCTGGGTGACAGTGTTTTATGAAAAGGGTTACTGTTTACAGAGCAAAATATGGTTCAAAGCTTCAAAGTGAAGTTTTGGACTGGACGTACTGCCTGCTTGGATGTTCATTGTAATGCCCTTTTACAGGAAGGTTGCCCTCATCTCATAGTACACATTAATGCATTATCTGGATAAACAATTCCTCGTTGTCCAGTGTTGCATACAAGATAAGTTTGTCCTCTCTCATTGCTCTGTAATCCAGTTAAATGCACTGTTTTAATCCTTAATCTTTATTCTGTCTGTAAACAAGAGTTCCGATAATAAATTCACATTTCGACCTGAAGGAAATGTACCTATGGGGTGTGTTATCCCAGCTATCATTTAAATGCGTTGAGTGCTAGTTATATAGTAAAAACGATGTTTGTTTGCAGGGGTTTCCCATTTCTTACCGCTAGGGACCACATGCATTATCTTTGCTAATCAGCACTATTTGTCAGTGAAAGCCTGAGTGATCTGAGAGCTTGGCACAACTAGTCTGTTGGTTTGTTTGATATGAAGGATCTTTTACTGGGTTTTAGTATTTCTCATATTTTATGGGACAAATCTCTATTCTTTGGGAAGAGAGAAGGATGTAGGCAGTACAATGGGTGAATCTAGCAGGGAGGACTTGTCCCTCTGGTGTTTGCAGGGATATTTTCTGCCTTTTTCTTTCACCTACTCCTTTTTTGTTTGTTTTGTTTTGTATTTTGTAATTTTAATTTGACTGCTAAATATTCATGCAGTGTTTTGTCCGTGACAGCCTCACATTCTCCTGGGCTTTCTCAGTGTGTGACGAAGACTAGCTATTCTCTCTCTTTTTTTTCTTTCTGTCTGTTTCTTTCAGATTTTCTTTTTTTGTTTGTCTGTGCGTATGTCTGTCTGCAAGCAAAGGCCTCCATGAGTTTCTAACTGCTTTTTTTATTTGATCTTCTTGTCATCTCAAAGCTCCTTTTTCCAAACATGAACATGCAGTGTGTGCCTATATGAGTACATGGGACCAGAATAGATGTCGTTATTTTTAGAAACAAGCTGCATCATTTGTGGCCTTGCCTATTCTTACAGAGAGATCACACCTAAATACAGCCACTGTATATTTCTCCATCATTGTTACTGTGCATTTCCCTATTCATAAGCATACACACTTGTGCAGATACACCTACACACATATGCACACGCATTCATACAGACTACTTAATTGAGGAGGAAGTGGTCCAGTGGGATGGGATAGGAAGTATGTGTTTTTATGCGCATGAGCTGGCAAATGGCGAGTAGAGCCTTGTGGGATGAACCATTTGACACAAGAAAAGACCCAGAGAAAACAAGCTGTCTGCGGGTTAATTACTGCTCCCCTTTGCAGTTAATAAATACGTTTCTGATCAAGCACATCAAAAGGCCCAACATTAATTTCTCCTGCTCGCTCCCGTTGCTTCGGAGCATGTTAGCCGCTGTTTAGAGCGCTCAAGTGTTTCAGTGCAATTTTATTCTTTTTAAGCACTTCACAGTGTGTACTGACTAATTATAGATGCATCAAAGACCAGCTAACTGCCTTTGAATAGGAGCACAAGAAAAAGAGTCTACGGCTGCCCACTCTAGTTTACTTTGCCTCCATCGTCTTTCCTCCTCATCGTTCTTAAGCTATCAAACACTCCACCCATCTATTTTTGTTATCTTTGCCTTGTCGTGTACAGTCTTTTCTGACATCAGTTTTCGTGATCGGGGTCCGTCTGTTTCTTCTTGCTGCTTCTTCTCTTAACTGAAAAGTTTTAAAGAAACATGGATTACAGTTTTGAACCTACTTTATATTTCGGTTGCTACAAAGTTGTGAACCATTCCTTTTTTTATAATCCGCTCTGGTTTAAGTTCCAGCTTGCATCTTTTTTGTAATGTCTTAAAATTATCTTTGGTATGTTCTTGCTGTGTCTAAAATTATATTTTAGATTTTCAAAGTTGTGTTTTATACATTTAGTGTAGTCTGTGTCGTAAACAACAGCTGGAGGGATTTCAGTTTGAAGAGATACAGAGTTGTTGAAAAGGACTATGGGCAAGTAAAAAATTGGATTTGTTGCTCTAAATCACTTTGCATCAAACAGTTATTACGGTAACTCATGTTCACCCCCTTTAAATAGATACACATTTGATTATAAATTAACTTATTTTTGGTCTAACTCAAGTTATGAAACAAACTCTTCAAAATATTATTGGTCTGTAAAGCATCCTGCTGAAAGTAAAGTTATAGCTTGGGCTCAGATGCTTCTGGAACAAGCAGAATGCCACATTAAAGGAGAGCGTAAGACTGCACGATTTGGAGTCTTGGACATCACTCCTCTGATTGGCTAACAGCAGCGGGACTACCACTGGCTCTGCCCAGCCACATTGATGTTTTATCTCCACAAATAACACAAGCCTGGAAGAGTTTGCTTTGTGGTGGAGTTGCTAATGCTAATGATTAGTTTCTGCTAGCTAAGATGTTCTTTGCTGTTTCCTGGACGCTAAACCAACAACAGCCTTTGTCATCTTGAGTCAGGATAGATGGGACCACTAATGTTAAGTGGCGGTTTGACGCATATCTGTCAGACTTTTCTAATCCTAGCGTTTCACTGTCTATTTTTGTATCAGAAGCTAACGCTGGAGATAGGTGTAGGAGACTATTTCATGTTCAGCCTGCATGAAAAATTCAGGCTCTTTATAATCAGAAATAATCATTAAAAATGTTCAAATTTTTTAGCCATTGTCCAAATTGAAATGTCACTGTTGTCTTCTGCAGGTAAGACACTGACAACTCCACTTTGAAAATCTAAACTACCTCTTAACTCTAGTTATTTTCTGCATATCAGGCTGCAGTAACATGGACCAAAAGCCTTGCATCCACTGTTCCCTCTGTCCAGCTTTTATTTTTATTTATTTATGTTCCTTCATCCCTGAATGTCAGTGGTTTTTGAGTTGAGTGGTGGTCAAACCCCTCTAACCTTCCTGGTAGGAGAGAGAAAGAGGAGAACTCTCATTCGATGGAAGGGGGCAGCATTATATAAGAACTTATGTAAGAATGCATCTGTCACTCTGTACACAAATGTGTGGGTGCCAACCAGACAACCAGCCAGCCGCCACAGCAGCTCTTTAGAAACATAGTTACGGATTTCAAGTATCCTGTGTGAACACACTATAGATTCACTGTATGTGCTTACCAGGAAGCTGTCTGCACACTCTCTGTTTCATGCCGTCTGTTTCAATTTGTGAAAAAAACAAACTGTCTTTTCTTTGCCGTCGTTGGTTTTGTTTGGGGAAGAGTTAGTGTGCTGTGTCAGATGTGGAAAGAGATGCTTCAGGTGAGACTAGAGAGAGAGAGGTCCTGCTTGAGGACTTCCTTTCTGCTGGATTCCATAACACTGATCATATTTTAAAGTTTGCACTCTTGACAAAGTACTCTTGCTTGTGTCCTTCGTCTTAGCAACTTAAAGAGTCAAGTTTATTTTCAAAGAATTTCATTGTCATTTTTAACACTGCAGTCTTTTTTTAATGAAGTTATGTCTTTTTAAATTTCAAGTTTGGATTTTATATCAAAGAAAAATTATTTTCTACAATTCCAATAGTTCCATCTTATTTTGAAGGTGTTGGTTAGCTATGGAGTGTGGTTCTCACAAAGTCCATAGGTATTTATTTTGTTGATTAAAAAATTTGCTGTGTGTGTGTGTGTGTGTGTGTGTGTGTGTGTGTGTGTGTGTGTGTGTGTGTGTGTGTTAGCCATATTATGGCAGCAGTCCTTTTGTCTGTCGCTGATTTAACAATATTCGTAAATGTGCTAAATCTGCATTATGAAATTAGATTCATCCTTCCATCCATCTATTCTCTTCCATTTATCCTGGTCCGGGTCGTGGGTGCAGCAGCCTAAGCAGGGAAACCCAGACTTCCCTCTCTCCAGCCACTTGGGCCAGCTCCTCCAGGGGATCCCCCAAGGCGTTCCCTGTCCAGCCGAAAGACATAGTCCCTCCAGTGTGTATTCCTTCAGGTCTCCTCCCAGTTAAATGTTCCCAGAAAACCTCACCAAGGAGGCGTCCCGGAGGCATCCTAACCAGACACCGGAGCCACCTCAATTGGCTCCTCTCGACGTGGAGGAGAAGCGGGTCTACTCCGAGCCCCTCTCGGGTGACTGAGCTTCTCACCCTATCTAAGGGAGAGCCCAGCCACCCTGCAGAGAAAACTCATTTCAGCCGCTCGTTCTTTTGGTCGCTACCCAAAGCTTTTAACCATAGGTGAGGGTAGGAACGTAGATTGACCGATAAATCGAGAGCTTTGCCTTCCAGCTCAGTCTCTTCACCACGGTAGACTGGTACCGCATCACTGCAGACGCACCACCAATCCGCACCAATCTACTCCATCTTTCCCTCACTCAAGATACTCCCCCACTTGGGGCCGGACCTCGTCCGTGACCTGGTGAGGATATTTCACCAAGAATAATTAGATTCAAACATGCAAAATCATATAACCAACCGTCTACTGGGAAAGTGTGTGAAGCTAAAGCAACAAATGCAAATAAGTTAACAACAGTTTATTGACTATCTGTTCTGTGAAGTGACTCCATGGATTCTTTTCAAAGAACTTTTCTTATAATAAATGTCTTTGATTCATTCCCTTCACGCGCCTCCTAGATACATACATACAGCTATCTTGTCATATGCACTCTTCAAATTTTTAAACAGTCGTTATGTTCCTTTAAACTTTGAAGATTTAGGCTTCTTATTTATACAGTTTCTGAATACTTTTTATGGAACTAGTGCAACCTTCACCCGAGGTCATCATTATACAGAACAAGCAAAGATCTTTTAAATTTGTTGACAAAATCAGTGTTAGAAAGTTGTGCATACGAAGGCTATAAAGCCCCCCTCATCTAATGCTGCATGCTCATCTCACCCGCCTTCAAAACTCTAAGTGCTGTCCCGGTTTTTGCTTCTGGTTGTTTTTATCTGAAGGTTCTTCGTAGCTGGCGGGCTTGCAAGCGGTGCGGTTGCAATGCCGTTTTCTGCGTGTGTCTGTCTCCTTGTGCTTCTGTTAGTGTGTATGTCCGCAAGTGGGTGCACACACATTGTACGGGTCTGCGTTAGCCTAAATTGACGTGTTTTTGGGCATGCGTGCGTGTACAATACAAATCCAAGCATCTGTGTCAGCCCTTGCCTGGAGAAGCCACTATCGTCCTGAGCAGAAGAGCTTGGTGGTGGAGAGCAACTATCGGAGCCACGTTAGGGGAGCAGAAGAGGAGAGGGTGAGAGGCAATGACAAATGGCAGGGTCACACTAACGGAAATTAGTGGAGCCGTATGCAAAGCTGTAGCGTTTTGTTTGATGTGAAACAAAAGAACTATCACGACAAAAGTGCCTGCCAGCCTGCGCAGCAGGACAGCAGCCCTCAGGACATACACTATCAGCACTATGCGCGTGCACGCTTGGCTGTGCTCATCCACTTTCCTGTATGGATACCGTGCACGTGGCTGCTCCCTATTACTGACTGTTCTATGTATATTATGTGTGTGTGCGCGCGTGCGTGCGTGCGTGTGTGTGTGTGTGTATAATGACACTGTGTCTGGCCCTTTGTACACTGGGAGAAGACATGGTTTCCTCCTCAGTGCAGCTACAGCATATTTGCTCTATTAAGCGGCTGAAATATAGCCGTCTAATTTCTTTGTGAATGAATAGGATCTTAGAGAGCGGCTCTCCTCTTAACATAAGGATGTAAATTGAACTGTTTAAATGTCACGGCTAGCAAGCTGATTTGATTTGAATTGATTTGCTTGTTTCTATAAAAAAAAAGACACCCCCTTCATCCTCCTCCTGCTGCCAAACCTTAGCTGCACTGGCTGCCACAGATAGACCAAGGTCTTTCTTTACGCCTCAACAATACATTGTAGGGCGCCTGAATTCTTCTATCTGCTGTGATTATGTACAAATGGCCTTCATTTGCCATCCATTTCAAAGCTGTAGTGCTGCATTGTGACTAGAGGCAGATGATGCAGACCAAATTACAGCGGGTTTGCCGCCTGAAAAGGATACTCACACAATAGGCTTTGTGGAGTATTCCCTTCAATATGTCACCATTATTCTCACCTTTGTTGGCGTTTCTCTCTATGTTTCAGGAGCATCTTTGGTTTCTAGATTGCATTTGTGCTGTTAGAAGACTAGGAGGGTGTTGAAAAGAGTTTACTCACGTCTTGTGTCTCCTGTGCTGTTGCTTCAGATATCGAGGGAAATAGAATTTATGAGATTCTTGTTAACTTGTTTGTAGTTGTTTGATTGTCTTGATCATTTATTTCAGTTAATTTAATTATGGGAAGTTCCAGGACAGCCAAGGTCAAAGGACATGAAGTCCACACATCAAAGATTTTTTCATACTTTATTAGATCTTTTATACGTTTTAGTCAGATTGCATGAAACTCTTTGCTTTTGGCGTCATATAAAAGCAAACTGAGGAACTTACTTCAGTATGTTTTGTTAGTTTTGTTTTTAAGACCGTGTTTTCTAAGTCTCAATCAGCAATCGAAGACAATTTGAGTTAAAGTTGATCAGATATCTTCTACCACACAGCCTATGCTAGAAACGTCGGTACACATCAGGCTTTTAGTTCCAACTATCACCGTGATTGTCATTAGTTAGATTAGGGTTTTTTGTATTTACATCATTACATCGTCATCACATTCTACATATTTTGCTTCCTATTCTTACTTCTGCCACATTTGTAATATCACAGTGCACCATTCTGTTTTTTGTGGTAGTCATCTATCCCTGCAGACATCCTGTGTACAGATATATAGTTGGTCTCCTCAGTGACGTTGTTGTACATAAGATGCTCTCAGGGTTAGGGTTTTATTTTAGTGTCACATTCCAGAAAAACAAAATACCCATTCAGAATACTTTTTTCTCCTGTCCTCATTCTCATCATCCTCTATAGTAAATGGCCAAGAAAGCTTTCACGGGGGTGCCACTGCTAGTCACACATTTCTTCTTCTTCAAAACACAAAGATGTTACCATGGTGATGTCATTGAAAATCATTACATCCTAAATGCTTATTGTTGAGGTGAGTATTCGTAAGTCTTCCCTCACTTTTTTGTTTTCCTGGGTTTTATTTTCTCCTGGTGAAAAGAAAGTGCAGCATCCATCCTCAGTGCATTGCTCTACAAAGGCTTAATCTCTCTTGTCCTGCTCCACCCTCCGTCCACCCCACCTTCTCAAAACAAGGTCTCATTCGCCTCTTTGTGATATAAGACACCACGCTAGATGAAGTTCATTTGAGTTCAGTGAAATCTTGTGGGATTCATCATTACATATTTACTGGCTAAGGCTGATCTTGCTGTAAGGGTCTACCCTCATCCCATTGATCTAGTGCGCATGTTCACTCCTGAGGTTACAGGACGTGCTTCCATTTGCATAAGGCCCTGGGCAAGGTTCTTTCCACCATTGATTGGCCTGTCCGTGAGCGCCCCGTGCCTTCTCACATTGATCACTTTGTTTTTTCACGGAGACAGTGCTACTCAGAGTTCAGCAGCTCTGGCATACCAGACCTGCCGGAGGAAGAGAGAGCAACTGACGCAGAGAGAAAGGGAGGAAGAGGGAAAAGAAACAGGGGCAACTAGGAGTCACATCAGCTAGATGAACAACTTTTCAACAATCTAATAATAATTGTAGTCTTTTTTTTCTCTAAAGCTTTGACAAAAAAAAACATCTACACCTGCCTTAAGTTCCTAATGAGTACAAGAAAATGATGTACTCATACAAATTTTCTAATAAGATATTGCAATTTCAGGCATCCCTGAATAATTGCTTAAAACTGAACTCTTGCTTTTTCTGTTCTTTCTCACCTTTCTGCTAATGTGCTTGAATCAGTGCGCTACAGAATAATGTCTCCATATTATTGTTGCTTCTGCTTATTGTTAGTTTAGCCAACATTGAATCCGCCTTAATATGTGACTCTTTGCTGTTTTTAACCATTTCCGCTGATGGGGGAGGATTCTGTCACCATTGGTTTTTTGTTTGTCAGTTTTTATGGGAACAGTTTTTTTTTTATTTGTATATAAAAAAGCCAAAACTGGCTTCTATTACATTCAGGTTACACGCAAACTGTTATAAACCGCTTCATTTTGTGTTCTAATAATATGAAATTAATCTAAGGTTAAATTTGCCAGATTTTCTAAAATAATTTTTCTAAAGCTTGGATAGTTTCAACCTTTTGTTTGAAAACAAAAGACAGCAGAAAATATTTTAAGGACTTTAAATATTCATTTTTAGCCCTTTAGTTCAGGTGTATCCATTTTAATTTGTAAGTATCTACCGCTGTGTGTCAGTCCAGCGTGGCGCCGGTCGTGGCGAAAGGCTCAAACTCCCATGATGCACCTCTCCTCTTTGTTCTGCTTTGTGAAAGCAGCATGTGGCTTTGTCTGTCTGCCTTTCTCGTTCCTCCCGGCTCGTTGCCTCGGTGGCAAGGTCTCGATCTCGTCTCTCTCTTCAAACCTCGCTGTTTATTTTTTTTTTTATCTTCTTGCTCATTGGAGGCTATTTTTTAAGTCATCTTCCTATTTTGCAGTTGGTCACAAGCAACCAAACAGTTCACTTGCTACTTTTTCCTATAAGCCTTGTTTTGCAAATATCCCACCACTCACTGTCCCTTCCGAGTGATTGTGGACACTCTGCTCATTTTCATTCTAAATCATCCTTTCCTCTCATCTCCAGCCATTTTTATCCAGTGGTCATCCTTTCCCAGATGTCTATCATACTATATTATAAAAAAAAAAATGTTTGAAAAGTAAATAGAGTTTTAACCCAACTATCTCCTAAAACATAAGTGCTAAGATTGTAAATGACCTATTTCCAGTGATAATTTCAGTTAAAAAAGCACCCCCCGTCTGCTTTTCCTAGAAAACTCTTCCATATTTCCCCCTCTCCTCTCTGACTTGCCTTTCATTGTCTCTCTTTCTCTGTTGCCTCTGTGGCATTTACACAAATTCACCTGCTGGGCCTGAGCGTGTCAGCCGGTTACGACCTAGGTCACCTTCAGCAGAGGGGGAATACTAGAGCTTGACACGAGGCTTGAATGCAGCGAAGATGACATGTTGACAGCTCAAATGAATCGCTTGTCACATGTCATCTTTCCCCCTCTTCCCTTGTTAATTCTGTCATTAGAAAGCAAAGAATTAAAGAAGAGAAACCTTCGATATAGGGCTGAAAATTGTCACACGTTTCTTTAATATTCTGCATTTTGCCTAGGTTGCCCCCATGTTTATTATTTAATGTATTGTCTTTGTTTATTTTTATTTCTTTGCCTCCAAATTTTTAAATGATCTCGTTGTTTTGCAAAAGTTAGAGGAAGGGGATGTCTTGGAGACTGAAAGGACATTAAGTGTTGTTTCTGAGAAGCTGGGAGGCTGAGTGAGTTCCTGGTGCAAATGTCAGTGAACTTATTGACTCCAGGGTTGAAGTTTAAACCCACTCTTTCACCCCTTCTGTTTCTCTTCTCCTCTGTTCTCTCCTTTTTTTAACTTTCTGCCTCTATTGCGCTTTTTCACTGCATTCCAACTGAACTGACGTTTTATTGTCTGTTGTTGTCTCTCCCTCTCCCAACCGTTAGCGAGTTGCTTCTTTTGTCTGTATAGTTTTACTTTTTTCACTTGAACTTTTGTGGTTTTAATTTGCAGAATGAAAAAGGGAAAGAATGAAAGCTGCAAAAGGAGAAAGCAGGCAGATCGTGTTGTTCTCTCCTAGCCTTATATACGGCACTGAGTCTCTCTAGCTGATTCATTCCCCGTTTTATTGCATCCAATACTTACTGAAAGTCTTGTTTGATTACCTTATGGCACTTTTAAGAGGTGTGCTTTGGTTATGTACCTGTTCTAAAACACGTTTAATATTTGAGACTAAAAAGCGGATGGTGAAAAGACAAATGGAGTGTTTTATGTGCTATTTTAGGGCCTTGTGTGCTGTAAAATATGATGGGGTAATGAAAGAAGCAAAGACGGCAGGGAGATGGCTCAGACCTGACTGGGAGACTCGCTGCAGACGGGGCCTCGTTTCAGAGAAAGCCCTTTTCTTCCTCTCTGCTCACTTTGTAGCCCTCATGGCCTTGAACATTAAAAAGGCGTTGAAGGTGTGAAGCCCTCTCTCACCATCACTGACCATTCCTCTCTGCCTTTGCCCTCTACAAATTAAGCATATTCTTTTACGCATTAATCCACGTTTCTTCTTGCCTACTTCTATGTTTTCTGTCTTGTTTAGAGGCATGGCGAAGTTGCATTGGTCTCAGTTCTCTTTGATAAAGACACTAGGGGGCACTGCCTGTCCTTTGTTACCCCCCTCTTTCCTTTACCTGGCTTTATGCTGAGTATTTTAGTCTATGTTTGTGTATTTTTTTTGTCTTTATTAATGTGCATGTGCTCGTGTTCCTGCACTTTAGTTAAAAAGCAGCCCCTTGTCTGGAAAGGGTGACACAGCTCTGCAGTCAGTCAGTCAGCAGCAGGGTCTCTGGTGTGTGCCAGGACAAGTGCATCCCTCCATCCTCGCCATCGCCCTTTGTTTCTGTTTGCTGAACCCTGGGGTTTGGGTTAATGAAAAGGGCTTCTACAACCAGGAAGAGAGACAGTCATCTCCCACTTAAGTCTGCTCACCTCCAGCCTTCGGAGACCTTTTCTCCATGACAGGATCCCCACCTCTGTCTTCATGGCTCTGTCCCCATGTCAGCCTCCGTCCCCTGGGTCACAACACATCGCCTAGCTGCTCATAGGCTGCCACAGCTTCAGAAATATGTTGGTACAAAGTGTGGTGTTTTTGTGCATGATGACAAAAATGTATGGTTAGGAGCACTTCGATTAAAGATTCACAATTTAGACGAGGAACTTCCAATCAATTCAAGAAGGAGCAAAAATTAAGATCATCTCTTGAGGTAAAGCAAAGACAAAGTAAACAGGATCTTAGTTTTTTCTTTTCTGTTCATCCTTCCTCCAGTGGTACTTTAGCTGTTTTCTGTATCTTTTATGTACACTTAAGCCATACTTTACAATTAGTTATAAAGTGGTTTCTTTTGGACTTTTTTGTCAAAGTCTTCAAATGGACGTGCAGATGTTTGCTAGAAACTTTGAATTATTGATTTAGTGTGCCTCTGTGGTAAGCAGACAGATGATAAAGGGTGTTTAATAGTGCTAATTGGCAGCTCCCGTCCATACAGTGTGTGATTGTTGGTGGGTTGGGGCTGGGCGAAGTGAAGCGCTGTTATTGTTTAGAGGTGTCAAACCCAACACAGAACAAAGAGGATGGGAGAAATGTGCTTCGCCCGCCTATCAGTAGACACACACACACACACACACACACGTATATTTTTATATAAGTGTACGTACACATTTCTGTCCATCTGCTTTCATATATACACATAGCAGCACATTACCTGGCATCATATATGACAGAGTTCATCCACACCGACTGGTGCACACAAAGGCACACCATACCGCACAGATGCACGTCTGAGGAAAATCATTTTGAAAATGACAAGATAATCACCACATTCAAACTTACCTTCAGCTCTGAGTAAATGCCTCTCTCTGAGATAAACTAATAAATATATTTTCTTTTCAAATGCATCAAAGTGAAGGCCGTAATTATCATACGCTGACAAAGACCTGACAGAGGTGCAGTAGTTAAAAGGTAATTTACCACAAGTAGGAGTTTGGGAAGGGAATAGGGTCAGTAAAACACACACACACACACACACACACACTGCCTCCACCCCTACTTTAACGCTTTATTCAAGCTTTTCGAGGACTTTTTACATGATTGACTGACAAGGTCTTTTTCCGAAATAGCATCTTCAGTAATAAGAAATAATTGACTCCCTAATCAAAAAAGGGTTCATAGAATCCACAAACCTAGCTGTAATCTTCTCTGGCATTTCCAGCAGAATTGACAGTTCTCATAGCTTCAGGCTCTATACCACTTTGATTTAATTGCTTTTTTTATATGATTAATAATATGCTTTGTGCTAAATTGTGTGTGTGCGCTTGGTGTGTGTGTGTGTGTGTGTGTGTGTGTGTGCACCCTCACATGTGCATGTTCAGTGTGTGTGTATGTGTGAGTGTGCACCTGATCCTCCACTCTAGTTTTGTTTTTAATCAACAGCGACACTTAAAAAACAAACCCAATTTGTTTTTGTTCTTAAACGAGTAAAAAAGAAGTTTTGCTTCATTAAGAGAATGATTGTTATTGCTGAGCTTTTTTATAAATAATATGCAATACATGATTAAAATATGAATAAAAGTGGAAAAAAATAATAAAATATTAGCATTTAGTTCAATGATTATATTGTTTTTAAATGTGAGAGAAGCTCTTATTCAAACTGTTCCTATTTAGATCACCAATTATTATTATGATGATGATTATTATTATTATTATTGGATGTAGATGTATCATTCCTCTAGTCGGCTGACTAAATGACTCCCTCTCCACTAGTTTGGGCATTAAAGCATTAATATTTGATGGAAAACCTTGAGACCTTCAAAGTTTTTACATGATGAGGCAAAATTAACTCAAAGCTTCTTTCAGCCTGTCCAATTTAAAATTTGGCCTCAACCCATTCTCCATATATTTCTTCTCTGACTCATCTTTCTGCTTGTTAAAAGGCTATTTTAGGTCATTGCTAGTGGCAATAAGAAGTGCATTTCAGATGGTTATAAGTTACCATTCGTTTATCGGTCTTTTTTCTTAAGTTTTTACTTTCCGATCCCTTTTTTCATTTAACAACAGATGGTTAAAGAGTGGTTTGTTTATTTGTTTTTTAAGTTTTTATTTCTTCCTTTTCCAAACACACATGAAACGGCTGAATATGAAGGAGTGGAGAACGATAACCAAAGGATGGAACGTTCTTTTGTAACATTAATCCTTGCTATTTTTTACTTCTCCTAACTTTTAATGTCGTTTGTTCACACGTGACATTTTTTGTTGCTGTGAGTTTAGGCAAAACATATTTCCTGATAATTCAATTCCTTCAACCAACCACACACACACACACACACACACGCACGCACGCACGCACGCACGCACGCACGCACGCACACACACACACACACACACACACACACACACACACTTTTTACCAGTAGCATCCAGGAGAGTGGTGCCTTCCAAAATTTGTTGTTTTTGTTTAATGTTTCTTTTCTTTTTTGTCCCGCTTTCACACCTGAAGTGAAAAACTGTCAGTTGAGATGTTTGGGAGATGTATGTGATAAGCAGACCTAACCCTTTGAAAAAAAAACACAGTAGCTGAACTCTACGTGTTGATTTCACGTAGCATAAACAAGAATTTGCCTGGAACTCATTCAAAAACTAAGTGTGATTGTTGGGGAAAAAATAGTTTATTGTTTTTGATATCAACAAGAGGGGAAAACAATGACACGATTGTTGAAAAATTAGCTTCGTTACAACCTCCTCACAGCAAATTTAGACAAGCCAAGTGAACGTTCTGAATTATTACGTGGTGAAATTTTCTCACCACTCCCCAATTTAGAAATGCTGGCGTGGTTGCCAACTTCAGGCTCAGTTAGTACAAGGAATCAGTGTTTATCGGTCCCTGAGGCTGCGCGCGTCTATGTGAGTTCGAAATGGACAGCCGTACCCGATGGATATTTAACACATTAGCTTTGGCAGAGCTGAGAGTGGTGTGAAAACGCACTGATTTCCTAAGTGGCAATCATATCAGCCTCACCATCAGAGAGGCAGCAGAGAGCAAACATCTGTGTGTGTGTGTGTGTGTGTGTGTGTGTGTGTGTGTGTGTGTGTGTGTGTGTGTGTGTGTGTGTGTGTGTGTGTGTGTGTGTGTGTGTGTGTGTGTGTGTGTGTGTGTGTGTGTGTGTGATACTTCTGCTTTAAATCTGTCCTTTTTCTGCTTCGTGTTTGTGTCTCTGCTCCCTCCTCCTTGACAGAGTTCAGGAAGCTCTTGGTTTCCCTTGATGTCAGTCTCACCCTGAGTTACAACGCAGAGCTCTCAGCCTCCTCCAGCACCTAACCTTCGTTAGAAACTCTCGCTCACCGGCTCCCTCCCATCAATCCCAATCTCCCTTGGCCTATCCATCCTCATATCCAGCTGAGAGTCACCCAACCGAAACTATGTTAAAACAGGGTCATCCCCCGGTGTACACTTAAAGGTTGTTCCTTTAACCTGCTCTGGAATACTTATGGTTATTATTACAGCTTATAAATCATTAAGAAAGTTTAATTATATGAAAATTTCATGGTGGAAATGTGCAAGCTGACACAGGGGAAGGGGAATTTAATGGGCCAGTAAGTCCCAGCACCGTGAGGGAAAATATTGAGGTTAGGTTTCTATTTTACAGCATAGCCGGAGGGTTAGGAGACAGGGAGAAAGACAAAAAAGACACACTTTAAGAGCGCAGGAGAGACGGTGAGCAGACACGAGGAGGCCTAGACTCTCCACTGAGAAACTTTTCTACTTTATTCTGTTTACTACAGATTATTATAACTTGGCTAGTAATGAGATCATAAACTAGAAATGAAATTTAATTGAACTTGGATTTCAATTACATAGATTCTTTATGAAAGACTACCACAGGTCATTCATCCCCTCTGCAGTAAGACTGTATAACACCTCAGTTGAACTGGTACTGTGTGTGTGTGTTTGTGTGTGTGTGTGTGTGTGTGTGTGTGTGTGTGTGTGTGTGTGTGTGTGTGTGTGTGTGTGTGTGTGTGTGTGTGTGTGTGTGTGTGTGTGTGTGTGTGTGTGTGTGTGTGTGTGTGTGTGTGTGTGTGTGTGTGTGTGTGTGTGTGTGTGTGTGTGTGTGTGTGTGTGTGTGTGTGTGTGTGTGTTCTATACTTGTGGAGTACTGGATGTACATTAGTACAACTGTGTTCCTTATGCTGCATAACTTTAGAAACACACGTTTTCTTTTTGTTCATTGTTTTTAGTGGTTGAAGTTTACAATAATAGCTTACTGCCTTTTTGTGTTTTCCTGTAATTTAGCTATTATTTTTCATCCTTTTCTCTAAGTGTCTGCGCTGCTGTAGCAAGTGAATTTCCCCACGGTGGGACTGATAAAGTCTATTCTATTCTATTCTATTTTTAGACCAACTTTAATCACTTCTCTTACTGCTATTACTGAAGAGTAAATTAGCATTCAGAATAACCAGTGTTTTAAAACCTGTTGTCATATTTATCTGACCATTTTTGAAACGGTCTAAACTGATCGTGTAGATTCATAGTAACGACACTACTGTGAATCATGATTCCTTGCTTTATATTTGGGTCACTTCTCATTTTATTAGGTCTTAACAGTTTCAATTTAAAACAAGGTGGAGATGCTTTTAGTCACTATGCTGCTCACATATGGAATCAGCTTCCCCATGACCTCAGATCTGCCCCAACCCTAGTGTTGTTTAAATCAAAACTAAAAACCCTAATGTACTCATCAGCATTTTAAAAGCATTGTTTCTTATGTTGCATTATTTCCACTGCGGTCTGCGCTGTAACTTTGTCTTCTCCTTTAGCTCTAAACTATAAATCTATCTATGTGTATTTTAATTTGTGTTTTTATCTTGTTTTTATATCATATCCTGATAATTGTAAAGCACATTGAATTGCCTCTGTGTTTGAAATGTGCTGTAAAAATAAAGCTGCCTTGCCTTTAATACAATTAAGTAGTAGCTTTCAGTCAAGTGGAAAACAATTGGAAGTCAGACAGTTTTTTTAACATCAGTTTTATACATCTGTACCTTTTACTAAGTGTTATTCATCACAATATTAAGCTCGATACAGGGGAGATGATATGATATATTGTGGTACTAAAATCAGAGAATATTTGCAATTTTTAAAGTAACGATGTGTAGCTTTTACCATTAATCTCTGGGACAATCCATTGAAATGTTGTTGAAAATAAATAAAATGATGTCTAGTTACTAATAATGGTTGCTTCGTAACATATAACCATAAAAATCAGGTCTAAACTACATGGGCACGGGTCTAAGTCTCTGGAGGATGCCATATTAGATGCCATGTTTCCTTCTACATCAGCTGGCTCAGGGTCTTGCGGCTTCCTATGATGTTACACTAGATGATTGACTAGACAAATGACTTATGGAAGTTACGCTACCACGTTTGTAAAAGTTATGTTAGCATGTTTGTAAAAGTTATGTTAGCATGTTTGTAAAAGTTAGGTTACCACGTTTGTAAACGTTATGTTAGCATGTTTGTAAAAGTTACGTTAGCATGTTTGTAAAAGTTATGTTAGCATGTTTGTCAAAGTTATGTTAGCATGTTTGTAAAAGTTATGTTAGCATGTTTGTAAAAGTTATGTTAGCATGGTTGTAAAAGTTACATTAGCATGTTTGTAAAAGTTAGGTTACCACGTTTGTAAAAGTTATGTTAGCATGTTTGTAAAAGTTACGTTAGCATGTTTGTAAAAGTTACGTTAGCATGTTTGTAAAACTTATAGTAGCATGTTTGTAAAAGTTATGTTAGCATGTTTGTAAAAGTTACGTTAGCATATTTGTAAAAGTTACGGTAGCATGTTTGTAAAAGTTATGTTAGCATGTTTGTAAAAGTTACGTTAGCATGCTTATAAAAGTTAGGTTACCACGTTTGTAAAAGTTATGTAAGCATGTTTTTAAAAGGTACGTTAGCATGTTTGTAAAAGTTACGTTAGCATGTTTTTAAAAGTTACATTAGCATGTTTGTAAAAGTTACATTAGCCGAGGGTTTTTCCTGCATTCAAATTTGTGTGGCGGCTGCCTCCAGCTAATTTTGTGCCGCCCCAGCCTTATTTTACTCTGCCCCCAGCTATATGGATGTTTTTTTTTTACCTGCAGTTGCAGCGTTGCGCCACTACAGGAGCGCTGTATCAGTAGCGGTGCACGGAAAAGCGCTAAAACCGCTGCAGACAAAGATCAAAAATTGCTTTTCTCACTAGTTGGTACATATCTATGGTTGGTGCTATTGACGTCCTGATTTTCCCCCAGGCACTGGTGCAACATTTTTGAATGACTTTTCCCCAGAACTTTATTGAACAAAAGTAAGTTACGTGTAAGAAAAATTCTTTTTACTGGCACACAATGTGGTCATCTGGATGCAGTGGAGGAAAATAAAGGAACCAGCAAAGGCACAAAGGCAGAACCAGTCAAAAGTTTGGGATCAGAAGTGCAGCTACACGCAGATTGGCTAATGCTAAAGCTAACGGGTAGCAGTCTCACGATCAAGTGCCGCACAAAAAAACACGATGATCGTAAAACTAAGAAACACTAAACTTTACAAGCGGATGAAAAGTCCCCACAGAGCGAAGAATACCTCCTAGCAGTCGGAGTTTGGATTGGACCACACAAAAGAAATTCAGTAAATGTAAATATAGTAAAATTTCAATAAATAAATCAATACACTGCTTGTATTGATGTTTTCTTACATCTCTACCTTTTACAAAAAGAAATATCATCATTTATGTGTCTGACCATAAACAGATCCTCTCTAACCAACAAGCAGTAGTTTGCAATTTCAAATCTTTATTTCTTGTCTGCAAATAAATGCCATATACCCAATTCTGAAGAATCCAAAAAAAAAAAACAAAAAAAACAAATAAAGAAAAGAAAACTCTAGCAATTTTCCTCCTATGAGATGCATTATTTTTCTGCATTCTTTCACCTAGAACACTATCCCTCACTTCCTTCTTCCCTCTCTTCCCGTCTTGCTCTTGTTTTTCCATGCGGGCACAAGCAGGGTAAAGCGCCCGCACCCGGCAGGTTTCCTGGCATGCCTCTCCTCATCCTCTGCCTTTTGTTTCCATCAGTGGACAACGTTTCTCCATCTGCTGTGTCAGTAAATATTTATCAGCCTTCCTTTTCCTCACCACCCCTACTTTTGGTACCTCAGTGCTCGTGTTTGTAGAAGTATAAATAGACGTGTAATACTCCTTAACTCATTTGCGTGCATTATCCGCTGTCCTGTGCTGTTGTGTACATTACGTAGCCTCTGAGCCAACATCTTTATCTTCATCGTGTATTTGGTGAATAGACGAAAGAGGAAGAGGAGGAGGAAGTTATTGCAGTTTTCTCTCGGGTCTCTCTCGACACCTCTGCATGCTCGCCACAACCAAAGTTCACACACTGGACAGTAAGAGAGGAAAAAATCCTGCGAGTAAATGCACATGACCTCAGCGAGTGCAATCTCTGCACGCTACGACAACGCTACATGAGCACACACTAACACACTCCCTCTCAATCCCAAGAGGCCCGTGGCCTCGTGCTAGAAAGGGCTTCCTTCCTGCGGTTAAGACAAAGGAAGCTAGGGACCAACAGGGGACTCGGGCCGATGCTTCAAAGCCACAGGAAGCACTGGTGTTGTCTCTTCCTGTGGAGGGTGTTGGAGTGTGGGGGCCCAGCTGCCTGTGTTTTCACAGCCAGGGATGAACAGATAGGAGTGTGTTTTTTCTTCGCTGTGAGCCACAGATGGGGTAGGTAAAGTAGCAGTGCACATTGCACCTCAACTCAGATCAATCACTGGTGAGAAATTGTCAAAGAAGGATTAAAAAAAAAGTACGTACACATACAGCTTCCCTGTGATGAATCCAAAGGATGGACCATCAAACTATCCTCTGTTTCCGTTGTATTGGCCAAGTTATTTTAAAATGAGCACGATACGAACAAATTAGTATGAGGATACCAGTTGGCTATCTCAGTGTTTTCTCTTTTCCTTGTTGCTGTGTCTGAAGAGCCCACACATACTCAGCGTGCACAAGTTTGTTTGTGCCCCCTTTTTCCATGTTGTTGTGTGGGGATTTATGGGGGTGTGTACATGTTACTCCGCCATGTGTTTCCAAACCTTCCAGTGTGCACCCACATGCATGTTTGTTTGTTTGTTTTTTCAGTGTTTCCGTTGGCTTCTCTGATGCTCTCCTCTTACTCTCTGGCAGCAGCAGGACAGTTAATCAATCAAATATTTAAGCAGCGCTTCAGTGCTCAGTGGGTAGTCCTAGATTATCTGTGGCTGCTGGCAGTGCGTGGCGCAGCCACATTATGAGCCTTGTCCCCGACTGCCATCATCATGGGGTGCTTCTTATACTCACACACACACACACACACACACACACATACGCACGCACGCACGCACGCACGCGCACACACACACACACACACAGTCCTTCCTTTGGCTGCTGCTCAGTCTTTGCTTCTTCTCACTAAGATGCTATATTTTGTCCTCTTTTTCATTCTCCACTCATCTTTCTGTCATTCTCTCTCTCTCTCTCTCTCTCTCTCTCTCTCTCTCTCTCTCTCTCTCTCTCTCTCTCTCTCTTGTTTGCTCTATTCGCGCTCACTCGCTGTATAATTGTGGCTTTTCACAGTGACTGTCTGACAGTGAGCAAGGCCCCTTAAAGAGCTCTCATCTTTCTGTCTTTGCCTGTTTTTTTTCCTCTTTTCTCTCACGCTGCATTCTTTCTAGGAATGAGTCTGCCTGTCTCCCTGCAGGGAACTCCATTGTGGATTACCATTCAGTTTTTGCCCAATTATCTTCTGGCTTTTGCTGCCTTTGACACATAATTATCAAAGGCCTAAATAATTGTCTTTATTATTGCCGGTGTTTAGATGAAGCTTTGGCGGGGTAGTCGTGAGCGAGAGAGCGTCACAGGGAGAGGAGAGAAATGAAGTATTTATCTCAACCAGAGATTAGCTTAGCATGCTGTTAAATTTAAATTATGTCTTGTTGCTTATTTCAGCTCCTCCACCAGATAAGTAAACATGATTAATATGCTTCTTTACCCCCTTCAAACACACACTCATTGCATATCACACTAAGTGGTCAAAAGTAAGTTCATGAGCAACAAAAATCTAACAATTAAAATGAACTTTGTTTAGAGCCAAATCAGAGGTCAGCTGCTAAAGAAAGAGTTAACGTGGCAGTGTGTAGTTTCCTGCCACTAGGGGGCAGTACATACATTTAACTGTAGTTTTATACCATATTGCCATGTCTGCCGCTAGTTTAAAAAGACATTACGGTAAATGTTGTTACCTGTGGAGCAGAAAGCATGCGACCTCGGACTCCTAAGACTTTGATGGCCCCTCAGTTAATTCCATCGAAAGATTGCAATGTCGATGCTAGTTTTCTGACACAGTAGTTTCCGTATCTGCTCTGGGTCCTGAGCCTGCCAGTAACAACATCATATTACGGCTAGACCGCTTGATTAAAGTATATTGCATCTCTTTTTCAATCCTGTGCTTTTACGTAGGTTTTAGAGAGAGTTTAGCAGTTTTAGTGTTAAATTCATGTGTCTTACTGCCTAGATGTTTTCGAACAAGGGAATGTAACTTCTGTAAGTCGGTATGTCAGCCAAGCATCTAGTGTGATGTCACCAACAGTCGCAGGACCCGAGCCGGTCAGAAGGAAACATGGTGTCTAATGTGGCATCCCCAAAAGATGCTAGATCTACGCCCTATGTACTTTAGACCTGATTTTCATGGTTATATGTTATGAAGCAGCCAAGATTTTTCAATGACTGGATATAATTTTACTCATATTCAATGTTTTCATGGATATTTCCAGAGAATAATGGTAAAATTACACATTGTCACGTTGTAGTAAAGTTTGTGCCAGTATGTGAACAAAGATGCCTTTCATTTATTTTTTTATGCATTTGGGTTGGTTTTCCTTTACTAGGTAGCCACATTTTAATGGGATATTAGGAAGTTTTGTTTGCTTTAGCACCCCTAGTGTCTGTTATTAATTCCCTGTGGTTATACTTAAATCTAACTGCTGAAATGTCTCCCCAGCCTTCATTAGTTTCTACAGGAGCGGTTCATGACTAAATCAAATTAATGATTTAGAAATATGAAGAAGTTGCATAGTAGTTACCATTTAGTATGGCTTTAGTCAGAGAACTGATGCATGTTTGAATCCTGAGATCATTTTTGCTCAATTTCATGAAAGTTGGATCTTGTTCTTGTGTTTAGAAACAGTAAATAATCATTTGTTTTACAGATGCCACTCAGATGTTGACATTATGATCTCAACCAAATAAAAAAAGAGATTGATCAACAAAATGTTTTATCACATCTTGCCGGTGAATTTGCCCAAACTTCCCATTACCTTCACATTGCCATGGCCTACTATACCCATCTATCTACTTCACTTTTACTCAGCACACCCAGCTGTTCCGGCATTAAAGGAAAGACCAGGAGAAAAGCAACAAATGTCTTAACATCTGTGTGTCAGTTTGAATTCAACAAGTGTTTCCACATGTTTCCCCTCCTTGTTCCCTGTCCAGTGCAGGATTGGCCCCAGCAGCTGGCTTCTTTTCTTGGTAAAGCTGCTGTCTACGGTTACATAAGGAATTAGCACATTTAACCCCCTGGCTATAGACTACAAGGCTAACACTGACATACATGCTAACACAATGAGTTATTTGATAGGACAGCTGAGAGTTGTATCCGCAGGAGTGTGCAGCTTAATGGTTCTAACTTTTTATAAGTTACGCTTCAAGTTGGATTATGCATTTAGCACACAGCTAATCACAGTTGTCATGTTGGCTTGTAAAACATGGGACCCTGTGGGGGTCTGTGTTACAGCCGTTTAGGGCTGCAGCGCAGAGAGCATTCACTCCTGGAGTCATTTTTTGTGACGCTATTACCCCACTAGTTCGTTACAACTACCAACTGTGTTTTTGACCACGCTTCAGTCCCACCTTATCAGCTTTGCAGTTTTTCTCCAGCATGTGCACTTCTTGAACTCTTTCATTAACTTTATTTTTCATTGGTGTATATCATTTTCGCATGTGATTAAAATCATTCCCTTTACATATTAATTAAACTACTAAGAAACTTCTGATAACAACATTAACAACTCTGAAATCTGATCCAACTCAACTATTATGTTAATCTTTATAAAATTAGACCGTTTTATTATTTGATAAGCCACCGGTACCTGTAAAGTTTCTCAGTTCTGAATGTGTGTTTGTTAATTCAGACATCGTCTAACAGCTAATCAGCTACTTTTACTCTTAAGAGGTGTTCACTTCTGGTTTGGTTTCAAAGTCCAAACATGTAAAACCCTAAAAAGAGTTGAATCAAATAGAATTGGGAGGCAGAAATCAGAGATTGAGTGGATTTCGTCGGGTTCTAGACTAAAGCATTTCGTCGGGTTCTAGACTAAAGCTGAGGAAATAATCTAATAATCAATACATTGAGATGGGGACATAAATGCATATGAATCGAATCGATAATCAATAATGGTGTAAAGTAGTTTGTTTTTTTAACCGTGGCATAAATATTTGATTCTGAAGCCGCTCCAAAGACATGAGTGTGCAAATAAATGGACCCATTATGGGTTATTTAAACAAAATTGAAGGCAAGAATTGGTCCTACAAGTTTTCAGTATTTTTTAAGATTTTGTTTTTCCAGCAGTTTTGAGATGCGATTGTTAAATGAGTAAAAACAACCCTTTGTTAAATGTTTAAATGTTGTTTTGCACTTTTATATTGTCCTAAGGACTGGTTTTATTGAAGAGCCTTTGGGGGATGGCATGTTGTGTCTGACACATTTTTAATAAAAAAAGCACATATCTGACATCTGTTCATCAATGAAAACAAATTGCGATGCATCGAGATATCGAATCAAATTCAGTCGTTGACTTGATAATCATAATTCAATCGAATCGTGAGACTAGGGAAGATTTACACCTCAATTCTAGACGTAGAAAACACTTGGTGAATGGTGGAACAGTGAAACCGTCATTAAAGTAACATATCTATGACTCTACTTTTCACTACTCGCAAAAACATTATAGCTTTGAATAAAATGGACATTTGATAAACATTTACTTGGGTGTTTCTGTCAAAGTGAGAAAAGCAAAAATGTCCTGTTGATTTAGGTTTTTGTTTTAAGCACAAACAGTAAAACTGTTTAGAGATTGATTTATCTGCTTAGAAACCAGAAAACATAATATATGTAATCAAAATTTCAGCGTTATTAGGATTCTGAAGATTTTGAACATGAGATCATTATAATCAACTGCCTGCCATTTCCTGATCAGAAAAGCCCTTCACTGCCATCATTTTTCAGCGTTTTCACAGTATTTTTTGAAGAGTCACAGAAGATTGCACTCTATGAGGATGTCAATGCCAAACAAAGAGGAGACTCACCTCTTACAACAGGAAGAATTTGCGCTTTTCGAGCGTTATCCATTCTTTCATAATCCGTTGTTGAACTGCAATTGGCAGAAGCTTTTCTGGTTCGCGCCTCACTTTTTTTTTTTACAGCAACGACCCAAAACGATCTCCTAACACATGGATTTTCTGCTTCCTGGTCACGTGACATGTGACGTACGCAGATGAAGATCGGCTTTAGAGCTGGGATGTTTGTTCTCGGTGCGGGGGCTTGTTACAACGCACACACAGTAAAAAATGCAAATGACGACTTTAGTTGTCATTGGCAGTGAATGAGTTAACGTGAGTTACAACACTTTATTTCCCTCTGGAATTATAGAAAATAATCTACAGTAATTTCAGTGTTTGCTCTTTTCATTCATGTGGTAGTGAGCAGTGTTGCCACAGTTACCTTGAAATAGTAATTTCTGACTACTGATTGCTACATTCAAACGTAACTAAGTTACTTTACTGACTACTGCTTGTCAAAAGTAACTAAGCTAGATTAGTAGTTACTTTATAAGTTACTTTCAACAGCTGCTACTGGCTGTAATCATTGTTTCAACATTAAAATCAGCAATGTGGAAGGTTAGTAGTTGTTCCTGTAGCTGCTGTAAAAATGGTTACACAAACCTAGTAATCAGGAATGCATAATGTCTTGAAAAAGTAACTTTAATTTGATTACTGATATGGAAATAGTAATGCGTTAGATTAGCCGTTACTGGGAAAAGGAGTACTGCGTTACCGGCATCAGTGGTAGTAAGGCCCTTAACTCACCAATAGTCTTATTTGGCTGGCTTCAGAAAACAAGACCTTGACCGGCACCACTAGTTTTAAAACACTGGGTTTGTTGCTCTCCTTGACCCAGTTTTGCAAGAGCGTAATGTGCAGCTTGTCACTTTTTTTTAGATCATCTGTTTAATTTTAATGTTCAACATTTTATCGCAATCTTCATGCAGTCTGTTGTTTTCACGAGGAAGTCGATGCTAAAGTTGTAACAGCTGAATGGCGTACAGATTTTCAGGATCACATTGTTTCTTCAGCATGAAGGGATGTTGCCAACCGGGGTTTGATTTGTTTGATAGTTCCACTTACAACCAACCACAATCTACTTGTTTATTCCAAACACTGCTTCAACAGAACGCCAGTTGTCCAGGATACTTAACGCTGCGCCCTGTTTTAACAACACCGTAGCCGAAGCTTTAAAATAGTTGTGACCATTCAGTGATTAAACCCATCCTGCATCACCACTCCACTCTCTGGTCCTCCAGTTTCTCCCCCAGCTTCACTAAACATACACAGTAAGTGATTGTTAACCTATTGTTGCTGATCCTGTTCTCCTTTTTTCCTATTTTATCTTAAAGCCAAGCAGAGTGAAACAACTTGTTCCCCGGGTCTGGCTATAGTACTCCTTGGGGTCGGACCAGCGGTGTGGGAAGTCTATTGTATTGTAGTAACAAGTCCTTTGTGTGACATTTTCCTTAGCATTGACATTCAGAGGGGAATAGGAAGACGGGCTTGTGAACACCACTTTCTTTGTGACATCTGAATGGAAAGGGTATTAAGAATGGGGACCAAGGTATTTGAATGTGCACAGAAAAGGACATTTGCACAGAACGTGACAAGGACACACTATAGTGGAACAGTGCTCTTTTATATTTCACTTTATAAAATTATGCTGTACACCAGGTTGAATCTGTATTCTCCGATTACAAAGCTGTCCTCAGGGCCATTGCCATCTTGCTCTAAGAAGAGGGCTGACAGAGCAAGCTGCGCTGGGAATACTTTTATTAGGCACGTTTCCACTGAAACAGTGGTTAGTCATATCAAAATAATTAATGCATAATTTATTTATCAAAATGTTTTTCCTATTTTTTGTATTCCAAATGTTTTCTAAAACAATGTCTCCCTCAACTACAAGGTCATAAACATGCCTGAGCTGAAACTAAACCAAGTTTACTTTTGTTTTCTGTGCCAGATGAATCAAAGGGAGGTGCAGGTGAAGAACAGAGTGTGTGCTGTGGCTTTCACTGATTCTGCACACAACCTCTGGCTGCAAGAGACTACCAAAGGGACACAGGACTGGATATTTCAGGTGAAGAAGCAAACTTGCTCAAAACACAGCCACCTTCATGTCAATAAACATAAAAACTAGATACTCCACACTAGGAGCACGCCTTAGAAGTCACAACAATTGTCTTTTTTTTTTTTTTATAATCGGCCTCCAGATATTCTCCTGGGAGCATTTTGATGCATAACCGAAAAAAGTACACCTGCTCAACAGTGTGTGTGTGGGGGTGGGGGGGGGGGGCTTTAGCAGCACTTCGTTCTGATGTGCTTGTATGGTAACCGTTTGAGAAAGAATGCACGTGCGCATTTGTGTTGGCTTTATATGAGAATTTGCCCTTTCTGGTGTGACCTCTGTGCCATATGCATCACCTGGGCTCACTCAGTATGCACATACAGATGAGAAACAGTCAAGACCAAAGCTGCTGGAGAGCCAGAGATGCAAATGTCATGTGCTCCCTCTGTCACACACGCTCACCTACCACATACCTGTATTTGTATTACATCCTCTCTTCATATCCATGGCCTTTTGTTTTTGCTATTTCATCTTTCCTCTTTTTCTGTGTTGGTGTGGTTTGTGTGTTCAGGTGTATTGTTTGTCTGGAATAGTATTTTAGCTGGAGTCTAGTGGTGATTTCACTTTTTAATTTAATGTTATTTGTCTAAGGGATGTATGAAAGATCACATAATTAGAAGGGTAGCAGATTTTCTATTTGTGATCATTATGAAACTGAAATAACCTTCAGTGTACAGCCAGATGAAGGGGACAAAGACTCACCTTCTCTTGCACTCATTAAATGTCCTTTTCTGTTGGACAAAGACAAGAGCCTAATTAAGAGGAAACTTTATGAAAAACCTTTTGCTATTGGCTCCATGTTGGTCATCTGTCCTTCATTCTTTGTGGCTGATGTCATAGTATACCACCCTAAGAACCAAAAAAACAAATATTTCAATAATTTCATAAATTAAAACATAAACAATAAAACACAAAAAATATATGCATGTTTAAAACAGATCTATGCTGATTTTATTTATTTTTGTCAAATTCAAAAGTTTGATTTTTCCACAATACATGAAAAAAAAAAGATTAACAATGCTGCATGGTTCTAGTCTGGCAAGCCATCATATATATGTGAATAAATAGTCTGGCTATGTTCTATCGACAGCTCTCAGTTGTGGGTGGGGCAGGATCTACAGTCATCTTTCAAACCTTCTCTGCGTGCTATTTGATAACAAACATAGCGACATACTCACCACTCCATCAAAAAAGATGCAAATACATCCTTTTTCTAAATAAACTTAAGTACCTCTATCTGCTCTTTGTCATGGTCTGCGTACTGCGTCTCCCTCATGTGTCTCCTTTTGTTCTCCATCCCTCTTTAGGTTTCCCTTGCTGTCTTGTGTTCATCATGTGTCTCCTTGTCTGCATCCCTCCTCATGTGCCTCCTTGTGTTCCTCAACCCACTCCAGGTTTTATCCCCTTAGGTGTTCCCCCCAGGTATCAGCATCCCTGTGTGTCCCCAACCCACTCCAGGCTCTCTAGGTTTCCCTTACGTTTTTCCTTAGACACCTTTTATCATTAGTCTTTTGTAAAGTGTTTTATCCAGTCTGTTTTCTCCCTCTAGTTCATTTTGCTCCCTTCCCCATTTTTAGGTCTGGTTTCCTCCCCTCCACCGTTGTGCTCCTCCTCTGTTTATTGGTCTCACTTGTGCACAATTCCCTAATCACCCAGCCCTTGTGTACACACCCTGTCTGAGTCTCAGTGTGGTTGTTGGTCCATTGTTTGTGTCGGTGTAGTTTTGTTCCCCCCTCCTTCTAGGTCTCTAGGTTTTTGGCTCCGTGCCCCACTAGGTTTTCTTTGGCTCTACCCTACTAGGATTTTTTGGCTTTCGTGCCTCTCTAGGTTTTCATTTGGATCTTAATAAAGATGTTTAATTTTACGTCCTCTCCTGCCTCGTGCCATTCTGGGTATCTGCGATTTGGGTCCTACTCCTCCAACCCTCAGCGTGACACGTGCTAATTATTTATAGATGGGGAAATTTACATTGAGTTGTACTTCTGAACACTCAGACTGTCTGAAAACACTTTAAAAAGGGAAATAAAAGTACTACAGAATGCTACAAAGTACTTTGAGTCTATTGCGCCCCCGGCTCTCTAGGAGAGATGAGGAGGGGATTAATAAAAGTGGTGTGTGGGTGAAATAATAAACAATGTGCTGTGTCGCTAAAACAAAGGATTTTATTACAAAAAACACAAAAGAGCCTTTAAAAAAAGGAGAGAAGGTTAACATAAAGCGCCAAGCCAAAAGGGCCGGGAGGAGAAAACTACCTACTTGAGATATTCAATATATAAACAAAACCACTAAGCTAACTAGAGACGTCCTGTTAAGTAGTGATGCTCTGGGGAATTCCAAAAGGGAAGTCGAAGGCCAGTCCAAAGTCGAAGTCACCGAAAGTCTATCCTAAATCCAAATCCAAAATCCAAACGAGCGAGAATACCACAATCTAACGAGCGAACCGAGTGTTACCAAAAGAGCGAACGAGGAGAAGAGGATAGCATAAACTCCAGAAGAGTCTATACTACCCTGTACCTTCTCGAAGAACTGAGGGCAGGAGAGCAGCTTTTAACAGCTGTGCAGTGATTCATGATTTAAGACAGCTGGGCACCGGGAGACTACCGAGACAGAAGCCACTGAGGCCATCTTGAGGCCGAAAAGGGGCACGGCACATAACAGAGTCTTATATTAAAACCCATACTAATTAGATTTTAGTGGATGCCATTTTTGGTTTGTGTGGTTTTTGCCTATTTACCCAAAACATTAATTCACTGTATCAAATTAACTTGTCAGGACTTTAGGAGTTCATTATATGTTTGCATTAAATGAACTAAACAACTTACAGTTAAATGTGTTGGTAAGAAATTTCTGCCTCCCCTTGTTTTTACTTTTGACCATTTTCCAATATTTCATCCTGTTGTTTGGTGTTTAGCTATGGATGCCAGTACTTGCTGAGAAGCTTCAGGTTTTAGTGTACAAACCTAATGTGGTACATATGTGCAGGACTTCCTCCAAAGGCCCCTGTGTGTTTCAGCCAGAATGGTAATCCTATGGCTCATGATGGATGTAGAAACTTCTAGTGTTTGTGCCAATCCAGACGATGTCTTTGATTTTTCAAAACCCGTTTATGGTGCAGAAAACGTAGTTATCACCAACTTGTACATAGCTGGATGTTGCACAAACAATTTCATTGTACTCAGATGATATGAGCAGAATCACACTCAGCTGCTGCACATCGAAGAGGGGCTTTATCGTTGTCATGGCGTTACGCCATAGGTGGTATATGGATATGGGTGCCCATATGAGTAGGTGCATGTGAGGTCGGGATACCCCAGCAGAGCCCGGCTCTGTTCTCATCTGACATAAATAATTCCCTCCCTTGAGGGTTCAAGAGGTCTTTGGATGGCGGGATGGAGCGATCAGAAGAGTAGAGAAGAGAAGATGGGATTTAGAGATCAGTGCCTGCTGAGCCAAAGACCATATGGGTCAGAGAAGGGGCACCTGACGTCACAACAGACACAAAATACAGAGTGAAACCGCAGCAAAAGGAAAAAGTATAGAAAAAGCTCAGACTCTATTGACAGACATAGAATAAAAGACAGAAAAATGTGTGAGGAATGTTAAATTATTTAAATCCTTCGCACTGTCGCTGAGAAAGTGTAGGGTAGAGCGGTGGAAAAGGGAAAAACAAAAAGACAAGTACAATATGAATGGAGTGAATACAGATGGAGGAGAGGGAATGGAGTGGTGTATGTAGAAGTAGATGAATAGCTCACAGAGAAGAAGTGAGTGTGAGAGAGAAATCCGAATGATGGTGTACAGCTGGCAGCCTGTCACAGTCTCCAAGGTGTCTCCTGTCACTGTGCTGGCCTGCTGTCACACTCTAGTGGCCTGCCCAGAGCACGCACACACAAACGCACACTCGCACACACACACACACACACCATGCATACACATAGAGTATCACTTTGGTCATGAATAAAGCATCCTAATCCATAGAGATCATACAGCCACTGGAGGAGATGGGAGCGACAGTCTCACAGAAAGTGAGCAAGAATTGATCCTCAGGACTTTCTTCTGAGTAGTTAGCTTGGTGGCTGTCATATGTGTTATAGTTTAGGATACTTTTGTGCACTCGCTGCATTGTTTCTCAGCCATGCAGGTTTTCAGAAGGAAAAGAGGATAAAGGCATTTCGAAGTTGTATAAAATGTGTTGGACCCACTTTCAGAGATATTCTTAATCTTACCATTCACTTACTGTATAAAAATCCACATTCGGACAACTGTTATGGATAAAATAAGCATTGTACATTCTGATAGGGGTGAACTTAGAGGTATCTTAGCAAAATATCTCAGCAATGAACTGATTTTAAATAAATCATTTTCAGAAAGTAATCACTGGATGTACATGCATCCCTTCTCAACTTTTGGAATCAACCTGATGGCTTCCTGACACAGTTTTGTGTGGTAACAGCTGAGAATCATTTCCAACACACAGCCCAAGCACTAATCACATGAGATTTTTGTTCAAAACTTAGAAAATAACTTTGAAAAAAATCCTATTTGTCTGTTAGCAAAATGCCTCATGGTCCACGGGATGACATGAAGGTCAACAGAAGAAAGAAGTCATCGGTTGTACGTTTGCATCCGATTAACATTTTGGGTTAACACAAATCAACATGGCCACCACCAGCCCCATTGAATCGTAGCCAACGCAAACGTGGCTAAATCTCATTCAGTTAGGTTTAGGGTACAGATATCGGACTACAGTTTGATCCAGCAGTACCTGATAGGCATTCGCAATACGTTCACTGAGTACTAACAGATCACGCTGTATCTTGCATGGGATCAACACATCTCACCTTTTATTGTCCTAGAGCAAAACTTGGTTTGCACAAGTGTACACTGATAAGATAAAAACAAAAAGTTGCATGAATATTAGGATAAGATCCTGCAGAAGGTCAACAATACACCAAAGACATTAGCTTAGGACACCAGTAATGCTGTATTTTAAAACAATACCATCATATACAGTAAAAACAGCTATATAAAAATAACTATTAAGTAAATAAGTCAAACAATGGATTCTGCAAATTGTTGACCGCAAAGGGCACAAAAAAAAACTTGCATATGCTTTTTTTTATTCTGGGAGCCTGTATCTCCATCCCCAAAGGGAGAAGATCAAACTCCATCATCAGAGAATGGTTAGGGCAGGCCAGAACTGAATTCTTATTTAGATCCTGTCTCTCATAACACGTAGAACATCATGTTTTTAAGAATTTATCAAAACAACTAAAGCTCCATCACTTCTCAACACAAAAGGATGAAGTTTGAAACCGGCATGAAAGGACATGCATACCTTCTAGTAATATTGAATGTTTGTAATGGAATTTGGCTCAAACCTAAAGTTCAAGTGTGATTTATTATCTTTATTTTATTTTACTTTTAATTAGGTTTTATGTGTAAGGCACATCTATTCAATGCAGTTGTTTGACGATGGATGTGTGTGTTTATTCTGGTGATGTAAAATAAGTGGTTTGACTTCTGCTCTAAACTGCATAATACAGCAGGCAGTGGACATCACTTTTCCTCTCTGGTCAAGTTGTTGACTCGACTGTCATTTAACCCTCTCACTTAGCATATTGGTTAACTTGACACCTTGTTTGGAGGTGAATTCGATTTTTTTTAGTGTTACCTCTATTGTTATCTTTTAAATGTCCCATTCATTTGACGTCATAAGTGGATAAATTAATCTACTGCTAAGTGGTACACTTAAGTATTTTGTTTTTGTCAGTTCCTACTTTGCAGCTGATATTTTTACTATATGATGTAAATGTATCCAGCTTGCCTCATAAATTGACATGAAACACTAGTGTTTTACCCCTTTAGGGCAAATTAACATTCATACAAACATTATATTTTAGAACATAGTTAAATTAGATGTAACTAATATTTCTTTCCCTGTTTTTATTGAAGATAAAAAATCTGTTTAAGTTAGAGTAACCCCTTGGGAAACCTGTTTGTAGAGCCAAAAATGTCACCCTGCTTCTAAAAACAAAAAAGACTCAGATTCCCCTTGATCTAAAAGCTGTTTTAGCAAATCTGCAAACAAGCTAGGTTTTGAACGCAAACACAGTCACGGATCACTTCCTTGGATCCACGTGCACCAAAACCAAAAACCTGAGTTGCCGGAAGAAACAAGATAGTCCTAAACACCCGTCGCCATTCCAAGTCCAAACATCTTTTATTGTCCGTAACTTCAAATGGTGTTTTTCATTTAGGGACTCTGGTAGTTAGTCCTAAAGTTGAAGTGATAGCCGCTGGCTGTTTCTCCTCCTCTGATATTGTTGAGCCTAGAACCTCTCACACCAGTGGTGTTCTGCTGCTAAATACACGAATGCGTAATGAATGGAGTACCCAGGGAAGTGTGGCAGTTCAGTGAAACCGACAACAAAATAGTTGCTTTCGGTCCGAGATGTGTTATTGTTGGTGGGTGTCAGACAAATGAAAGAGAACCACTTACTTTATTTCCCTGTTTTTTTTTTATTTCCACAGTAAATGTATACTATGCTAGAACATTGTTAAGAGGCATGAAAAAAATATTTGTTTTCCAAATTTGTTATAGCAGCTTTAAACTGTCGGTATAGTGCTAAGTGGCAGCTTCTTCGGGTGGTGTGGATCATAAGAACTCCTGCTGTAATAAATTTTAGAGCATGCATATTCATACTTGTAACTAAGCAGAGCGATACAAGACTCAAATGCACAGGAAAGTCACATCTATTCATGTATTTGGTTCTCTGTTGTTGATCAGCTCAATGACTCCATCGATCGATGGATGAGCTGGTTTGAAGTGATGATGCTGAGGATCAGAGGCAGCAGATGTGATGTGCCATCCGTTTGCTATGTCGCCCTTCTCTAATCCAAGCCAGCAGGCCTCGCCTTTATGTGAATGCAGTTATGCTTGTGGTCTCCCACAGCTCTAGGGCTTTGTGCAGTGTGTGTGCATTTATGCAAGAGTTTGTGTGCACATGTGTGTTGTTGCCTTGACAAATCTATTCAAACCTCAGCCTCCCTTTCTCCATTGGTGGTGATGGCGGAGTGGTAGGGGAGGGAGGAGGGCCCTTTGAAAGACTCCCCTCCTTTCCCTCTCTCCAGCCGCCTTCAGCCCCCTGCTCCACAGCCCAGCTGACATCTTCCTCCAGACAGAGTGAATGAATTAAAGGAGATACAATGAGACACTTGATGTAGCAGTCAAGGAGCCCCACTGCTTCTCTGCTGCTCTCTGCAGCTCTGCCCTCAAACTCGAGCTCAGAGAGCGCATCTAGGGCAAAGAAAAAGATCTAAAAATACACAATCCGCCACTGTTTACCAAGATGACTTTTCATCTTCCCCCAATACTACAGCCCCCAGCCTCCTCCCCTCTGCCCCCTTCTCATCTCTGTGCTGATCTTTCATCAACCTTTTTGCTCTCCGTACATGCATTCCTTCCGAATGCTTAAATAAATCCCTTTCAAATGCTAGTATTGTGGATTTGCAGAGCCGAGGACATGAAACACGAAGGATAAAAGGGAATGAGTTTTTGTTTATATTATAACAATAGGTTCAGTTTGCAATGGAGTTTGTTTTAGTTACTTTTGATTGGATAGGAATGGGTGATAAATTATCCTAACTTTACTTTTTGCCAGCCCTTTTATTCTCAATTGCCATCCAATAAATTGAATAGTTGGAGAGATTTTTTTAGTATAGTGTCACATGAGAATTTGTGATATTCTATTTATTGTATTTCCTTTTTTACCGAGAATAATTTTTTTGTTGAAAAGTCAACTTCCACCTTCAGCTTTCAGACAGGTGATGTCATATTAAAGCAGCCATGGCAAATCCGTAAAACAAGATGGCTTTTAAACACTCACAGAACTCTCACCCCTCCCCCGTCAGCTATGATTCCTAAGCCACGCCCCCGATATGGGAACACGCATTACCAGAGTAAACAAGAGAGTGCTAAACGTCAGTCTGTTTTCAAGGTCCAAACGTCTTTGGTTTTCCGCAACTTCAAATTGTGTTCTTTTTTCTAAGCGAGTAATGAGTTTAGGACCCTCATTACGTCTCTGGTTTTAGACAAATGTGACAAATGCTAGGTTGTTTAGCAGATTTGCTATTGGCCTTTTATTGTGAGTACTGTTTGATGTGCATGCAACATTTTTTACATAGTTGAATCAGTTCCTGAGGGACTAAAATCAGTAAAAATGACAAATTATAGTAATAAACGATTGCTACCAGCAGTCATTTTAATCTTTGAAAGATTCTCTTCTAATTTTAGCCGTAATGAAACTAGTAGACTGTTACAGTCTGCCTGTCTCACTGGACAAATGCACTTTTGCATGTTACATTTCTACTTAATTTTTCTTTTTCATTTATTTGGAAAGCCCTTTACTGCCTCCCTTACAAACATGGCGTACTGTAACAGAAAAACATATACTTTTTTTTTGATTTTGCACACACATTTTGAAACAAAATACCAGGTTTCACTCAAAGCAGCAGCAGATAACGTCTACGGTTGTTCAGAATTACTTTGTGGGTAAAGCTCTCTGCCCTGGAGTGTTTTTTCAACACATTCTCACACCCGAAGCAGCTAAAACTGACAATGGGTGACCAAGCATTTGTTTCCAACCCGTCAGGAGGCGATGCGCTGTGCCAGGGCGTTGATTTCCAACACCCCAGGTCAAACGAAGATTTAAACAAATTGTTACCTTAACCGTCTTAAATAGCAAGAGGTTAGAGGTTAAATGTTGGTAAAATGTGCTTTTTCCCACGGGCTTCGGAAACCGACGATCTGGCACAGTGCGGCGCTTCTCGGCACGTTGGCGTTTCCAATGCGTCGGAAACAAACGCTCAGTCATGTGCTGTATTTTTGTGGTGTTTTCCAGTCTTGGTAAATTTAACATTTTTATTTAATAATCACCATTCTGTTTATGTTTGCATAATTTTAAGATAAATGTATATTCTCACGTCTTAGATATTTTTAAGTCTTGCTAAAAAATAAATCACCAGGCTGTAGACGAAAAGTTTTGAACCCTGTTTCCCAGCTTGTCCATAAGGAGGTTCTGGTATTCAGCATCTAATCTGAAAGCAGCACTTTTTTTTTATTTCTACCTGACCTTGTGTGTTCTTTGGGATTAGCCAAAAGTTTCTAGAAGTCCACTTTTAAGCCCTGAGAGTCAAATTTGATAAGAGAGAAAGGATGCAGGATAAAATGTGCATCTGTGTTTTTGAGTCTGATGGGTTCACAACACTAAATACCTTTGTGGGAACCCCCACCGTCACTACCACCAAAACAACCCACCCCATGAAATGCAGTCACTGACCCACACACGCAAACCTTCATGCACACACAACACGTTAATGGCTGTCAGGGGGCCAGGGTGAAAGTAAACAAGGGCAGATAAGCAGTGAATCAGAAGGACGCCAGCTGCACGTTCTAATCTCTACATTTTTTCTTTCTTCTGTTGAACTTTTATCTTATCTTGAGGGAGCGTCTTCTCTAAGCATTCCTTCTCAGCCTCCCTGTCTCTTTCCCCCTTTTCTCTTGTTTTTGTTTCAACCTTACAAGCCACGGCATACCAGTCTACACAGCGCAATCAAAAGGGCAAACACAGTTTGATGTGTTGTCATCTACTGAGCCGGTGAATGAAAACTCATACAGAGAAGAAGGACGATTTCTCTGTTCTAAGACTCTGATACACTTCATTACGGATGAATCAAGTTTGAACATTAAATATCTGAAATGCCCCGCTGCGCTGTGGCACGACCACAAAGCGCCACACAGGATGGATGAAGACAGCAGAAACAGATAAAGAGGTCTTCCTCTCTTTCTGACAGTGGAGACGTCAACCACAAGGGGTTTGAGGAGAGTCAGGGTGTTTGCAGGGGGGTTATGGGTCAGCAAGCTGGGCAGGCACCCTCCCCCGAGGGCAGCCACTGATCAGCCGTGGTAGAAGGCCTCATCTCTTCACCACAAACAAATGCCAAGCTGTCGTAGAAGCATGTCACAGAGCTTTTAATTGCTTGTTCTTGTCTCTGTCTCCTCTTCCCCCACCGTCTATACTTGTGGGTTCTTTCTCTCCCCCTAACAATCCCACCTGTCTTCTTATTAGACTTGCATTCTTTTAATTAATGTATTTATTTTGTTTTTGTTTTATTACATATGACACAACATTTCCATATATATGTGCATTCCCCTCTAGAACTGTAGATTTGGTTTGCATTCTCAAGACTGATATGAGTGGAGATTTTTTGTCACACTGCACAGCTTTTTTGCACGCTTTACAGAAGCTTAATATAATTAGAAATATGTGGTTTGAGCTTCTTTTACCTGTCATAATTTTACTTTTCTTTGTTTATTTAGTATTGCTCTAACTGGGTATCCAGTCCGGAGCCCTTGGACACACCTCTTGATTCTATGCTGCCAGACTGCCCCAAAGTTTCTGCAGGTAATAAACTACTCTTGTGTTTGCATTGTGTTCCAAAATGTGGGTTTTCCCAATACAATGACTGTTGGTTTAAGGGACATTCCACCCTTAAAGCAAATGTAGTCTGTTGCCATATTCCCCAGAGTTCGATAAGTGGGGGAAAACTATTTGTAACCATCCCAGTCACTCTCCTGATCTGGTAGTATTCTTTTAGCTTTAGCTTAGAATAAACAATGAAAGTAAACAGTAACAAGTTGTATTTCTTGTGAAAAATCAGAAAAGTGACTCAGTAATGATTCAAATTTGTATTGATGACTCCAATGACCCATTGACTTCTAATGAAAATAATAAGTTACAGACTTGGGACACCATAACGACGCCACTGCGAGGAACCAGGACATGACGTTGTGGCGTGGTCACTTCCAGGTTTACTGTGTAACATTTACAACATTTCACCTACTGACAGTAAACAATGAATCTTAGGGCTGCTGTGGCATCCCCTTAACATCTCATCATCTCCTAACAAAATTTCACTTGGAGCTGGAATATTTCTTTAAGGTCAAACTGTTTCAAGACAGTTAAATAATGGACTAACTGTAGAAGACAACCCATTTAAAGTCAAAACATATGATTTTTGTGCTAGACATTTGCTCAAATGCAACACAGATGTTACATGAAAATGTTACCAATGACCTATGAAAAGTTAATATTGGTGAATAATTCTTACTCCCTGCATCGTAATCAAACATAAATCTATTTTTAAAAAGCCTTTTGAGAACAGTTATTTTGTCCTTGAGGACCCCAAAGCCCAACTCCTATCTGTGTGGTCACAATAAAAGAGATTAATTACATTTAATTGCAACAAAAACATTAGTTTTTGTCCGTGTTTGTACGTATTCTCCTTGTTTTATATCATAGGGTGTTATTGGGATTTGTTTACAAACGTAATATTGGTAACCTCAACCTAGACAACACTGTGGGGACCTCCTGCCTTCTCTTGTGACTCCCTTGAGGGATTGCGGACCACACGTCTGGAACCACTGATCTAAACTAGTAAAAAGCCTTTTTTTTTTTTGGCAGATGCTGCAGAAACTTGCTGTTTAAGTGAATTTCTGGTTTTATTCGTTTTCTTTCTTGCTCATCGTTCTCCCTATTTTCTACATTCATTAATCTTTTCCTGCAGTGCTTAGCTCCTAGTCCTCGTGCCCTCTCCGTGGTTCGTTTGCCTTGATGATGTCATGTCCATCGTGAGAATGTGTCCTCAATGTGGGATTAAGGATGAAAGCTGTAATCCTCAATGTGACTCTTGATAACAGATGATTACTGCAATGTTGTATGATGAACAACAGGCATGCACACACGCAAAAACAAAGAGAAGGGTTGAGCCTTAAACACTCAACAATATATCTTTAAGAGGGACAAAATCCCTCTATGTATTAAAGCATCATTTGTACATATCTGCAGACAGACTGGAACACTTCTATCCTTGTCTCTTGTTCTCATCATCACTCGGGAGGTTCTGCTTTGTGATTTTATTCTCTTAAAAGCTCCTAAGTGACATCACAGTGAATGGATAGGTCATCTTACACATGCTCCACATGTCCAAGAGTACATCTCCAACATTCCTATCTCATCTCCCTCAGCAAAATGTCTTGTTCCACACGGAGCAGTGTGGGTGGGTGGCTTGAAATGTCACCTTCGGTATTAAACCTCTTCTTTATTTCATGTTCAAATGTCTTTTTTTTTTTTTTCTCACGTTTCTTCTCAGTGACTGCTGTCAGTCAAACGACAGCTGTGCAATGGCAAAAACATCAAGGTCACCTTCTGGGAACTTTGGTCGTGGCTAACATTGCCCAAGCAGGCTGCAGTTTGACCCAGCTTCTCATAGATATGTGTGCACTATTGACTTGGGTTATGTTAACTTCTGTTACTTTAGCAGAGCTGAAAAGACCCGGGTCTCTAGCCTGTTAACAGAGCTGCCAACTGAGCTTGTCTGTGGTCTTTTGGTGGCCGTTTCTGATGTCAAAGGTTGACTCGGTCATCTTTGTGTCCTTGGCAGCCTGGCAGGTTCACAAGCAGCAGCCATTGTGGTGAGAGTTACAGCAGAGCAGCAGAGGTGACAAGGTTGAGAGAGGGTTGAGGGAAGACTGTCAGGGCATCACAGCCCAGCACTTCACTCAGGACAAATACCACCATGACTGCTGTTGTCTCAGTTGCTATGGTTCTAGTCCGTGTGGATGTGTAGGTGTTGGTAATTGAAGACTGAAGATGGAAGCTCTCAGAGACAGAAAATAAACCAGTGAATCCTTGCTTTTGTGCACAACATGCACACATATCCAGAGACACATCACAATGTGGAGCCCTGCTCTTATGTGGAGCCAGGCAGAGCTGGGCCTCAGGCTACTGTGGGACCGGTGTGGGCAGTGGCATATGGTCAGACAGACACACTAAATTTGCTGAAGGCTTGCTAAGTATCGTAGTATGTGGATTGGTCTTACAGTAATGGAAGAATCTCAATATTTCCATATTTCTTTATTTATCGCTTCCTCTGCATCCGTTTTATTTTCCTAAACCTTACTGTTTCTGACTTTCCTTATATGTGTACGCCCTCGTTTCTTCATGTCCTCTCCTTGTGTATGCAGTCATTGTTTTCATTATGTTGATAGATGTTTAGCAGAAGTTGTAGGATGTGGTATCATAGTTTTTCTGCTGCATTAAATCCTCATTGGAGCAATGCTGGTAAAGAAGGAAGGAGAGTAACCTCTTCTTTCCACTATATGCAAAAGCGGCATGTAACGTTATAGCGGCATTTTACTTGCAAGCTCACTCCCAGCCAGGAGCGATTCTGATCCCACCACGTGGGATTTCATAAGTCCACACGATAAAAGAGCAAGGAGAAAGACAGTTGCATGTCTCCAAAAAGGGCTGTGGTTTATTTTCTGTTCTGTTTACATCGGTTACAGACGTTTCACAGGAAATCACATACTTCACCTGACTTTTATTTTGAAAGTTTCCAGATGTTTTACACTGATTTTGTGTTTGGCTTCCTGTCTGACTCGATCTAAACTGCAGAGTTTGACGTGTTTTGGATGTGTAGCGTGTTAAAGATAAACTCAAAACGTAATGATACCGTCCTTTCGCTTTTGGGCTGCTTCCAAAACGCCACACTTGGCTGCCGGCGGAAAGGAACTCGTCCATCATAACGGCAGATAAATGCCTTGTGGCCGTTTTGTGACACTTTCACATCCAGTGAAAAGAAAGTGTTAGGCATCTTGTAAATCCTATATGCATTCCAGTACTGACAAGTTATCTTTGATTTTGCTCATTTGTTTAATAATTTTTGTATTTCTTCTCATTTTAATTGGCCATGTTTTTTGCATCAAATTAAAGGAATGTATTACTTCATAAAAGTCTACTTTTTCTTCTTCTTTTTTGTTTTGGCATTGGCCATTGGCCCACCACCAGCACCATGTATCTATAAGTGTTACAGAATAAAAATGCAAGTAAAGGAACTAATCCTCTGGTGGAAAAGCTTTCTTTGCGTGTGTGGGTTTGTTGGGAGTCAGCAGAAGGCTGACAAAAATACGTTGTGGAGTTTACACATATCAGTATGTGATCGTTCAGACCCACACTCCAGTTTAGCATATAAAAAGAAAAAGATGAAATATAAAAGGAGAGTTTTAAGAGTTAGACCACAATTCAGAATCTGGTCTTATTTGTTAACCCGTGTCATCGTTTTTCTTTGTTTGTCTGGAAGTTTGATGCCTTCTGTTACTTAATAGTAAAAACATAATTCTCTGTTGCATTCTGGTCACTTAAGACTGTTCTTCTCAAATGAAATCATAGGTGTGCGTCTTATTATAATTTTCCAAGTGGGTATAAAGGTCCTTGTGGGACCGCAGATTTGACTTTTCTTTATTTTTGTTTTCATCTTTTAATTTTAGTCAACAGGAACCCTTTCTTACTTTTGTTATTTTGGCAGGTAACTGTGCCAAAATCATTTAAATGTTTTGTTTGTTTACATCGGCAAATAAGCATGGATTCCCGAATAATTTGCATTTTATTTAAAATTGCTTCTAGTTTTGGAAGGCTTCTAATTCTGATCTGACTTTTGATGAATAAACAAACAAAGCACACACAAAGCCCTCAGCAAAAAAACTATTTTGTTAATTCTGTCACTTAGTTTATAGCCCCTTGTTGTCTGGCTAGATGGGTGGGTGGTTGTTTGATCAGTGAGTTCACTATTTCAAAGGTGGGAAAACCCCATTGCTTACAATGCACACGCACACACACACACACACACACACACACACACACACACACACACACACACACACACACACACACACACCTTCCTTTCTGGTGATTATTCATTGTCCAAGCTGATTATTAATTACTAAGGGAGAATTCTCTTAATGCAAACACTGATTAATGGCTAACAACAGTAAAGTTAATGTCTTACCTGTACTTTAATTACCAACCCTGTTCTACACAAGCATCTGAGCTTAGAGCTGTAATTAATTGTAATGGGAACAGATTTTCTTCTCCTCCTCAGTTTTCTCATCACATTTACTTTGATGTGCAGTTGCCTGCATTCTTTTACTCCCCAGCAAGTTGTTTTATGTTAAAATATATTATATTTTCTATTTCTATTCAGTTTTGACTAGGATGCTGTAAGTCAACCACCAGTATTGCCTTCAAAAGTCAGATAGATTTTTAACTCCATGTAAACTTTTTGCAAAAGGTCACAGTGCTTTATTTTTTGTAACCAAAGTCTGACAGAGCTGTAAACACACAGAGACATGTGGTGTCTGCTTCACCGTAACACACTCAATGCCATGATAGCACATGGAATAAGCTTTACCCTGCTGCAGTTGAGACTCTTACTTCTAATATTCATATACTATTGACCATAACATACCCCCCCCCCCCCCCCCCCCACACACACACACACACGCAGACTAAACTGTTTTAGAGGAAGCTCAGGTCCACTCAGATGGACCTCATGCCCTTTAACCACTGTTTTTTCAGCTTGATGGGGTGGAAGTCCGCTGTCTTAGTAGATTGTCACGTGCAAATATGTGTGTGTGTTTGTGTTTTCATATGTGTTTCACTGTTTTCTTTGCCCAACCGATTCATGTTCTGCTAATGTTACAGGAAGCAGGCAGGTAAACTCTAGTGAACTGGAGTTCAAACTCTGACCTATGTTCACAGAGGTGGGATAAGGCTATTGTCTGGGTCACATTTGGGACTGGCCAAAACATAATGATGTGAAAACTGCTGATGCAGATTCTGGCTTTGGTGTGCCTGATAACAGAAAAATAGCATGTCTCTGCATGATTCACTAACAGTTTTATAATTTAATATAACAATAACAGTCAGAAAAAATTCTTCTTATAAAGCGCTTAACCTGATTAACAATGACAAAAGTGTGCAATGAGTCAGTTAAACTGTTAAGTCCTTTCGAGCAGTTCTTTGTATTTGTGTATTAAATATAGGGATGTGTATTGGTGAAACTCTGGTGATACGATATGTATCACGATACAGGGCAAACAATACTATATAGCACGATATATTGTGATACATTCAGTCAGACGATATAAGCAAATGTTTAGACTGATTTCATTATAGGAAAGTTCAATAAACAGTCCAAACTGATACTTAACATGTTTAAAATGAGGTAACCATAATAGAGGGATTTACATTTCAATGGTGGAAACAAAACCCATTGCACACTGCTGCCAACTAGCGGTCAGCGTTTGAATTGTTCCAAAAGAAAAGAAAATACATTAATGCTTGCATGTAAATTCTTCCAAAAATTTGATAACACAGCTTTTGAATACCGATGTAATATTGCTGGAAAAAATATCACGATATATTGCCATATCAATATTTTCTTACATCCCTAATTAAATATAATTACAGCTCAAAAATTGCTGAAAAGTTGTTTGAATATATCATAGAAGTTGTGCATTAAATATGCGAGTAGCCTGCAGCAGACCTCTTTGCCTCAGCTCACCATATCCCCACCATTAACATCACTATTCTGTTTGTGAAAATCCATCTATTTAGTCATTTGCATTTAATGTGGTGATTTATGTATGGTTTTACATCAACATGATGTAGTAGAGTTGTCTTGTGTTTCTTTGTCTTGAGTCTGAACACAGTTACGTGCACCAGGTTGTGTTTAAGTGATTCAGAAAGCCACAAGAACATGAATGTCATACAGGGCGAAACCTGAAAATTGTGTGCTGAACTAGTCATCATATCCGATTACCCTTCCTTTCTTAATCATCTGCTTGGTAATCAATCACACTCTTACAGTGAAACACACTAGAAGGTTGTTTATTAGCTTCTGGAACAAAGACGCATAAGATCACATTAGGTATGAAGTCATCTGCTAGCACAAGGATGACCCAAAGCAAGCAGTGGAGATAACAACGAGGTGGTTTCAGGACAACCCTAACAAACTCTGTGTGACCCAGTCGAGGCTCAAGCTTTGAAACACCCGCAGAGAGACCTGAAAATAGAGTTTGAGACACATAGTAGGTCTGCCAACATCATCTTTGTATACAAACTTTGAAGGACTTAGCTGCAAGTAAGCTGTATTACATAGTTGAATTACCCGAGATGACTTTAGCTACCAAAGGTGTTGCTCCAAATGACTGAACAGAGTTTAAAACTGACAGATTTATCAATACTACATTGGTGGTTTTAATAGGTCACTAAAAGCAGTTACTTCCTGTGGTCACAAAAAGTGATATATAGTGGTGATGGTGGCTCACAGGCTAGGAGTTAGCCCTGTAACCAGCAGGATGCTGGTTCAAACCCTGACTCCATAGCCTGGCCCACCAGACGCGTCCTCTGTTTACACAGAGATCTAGTCTGGTTACTCACAGGCAGAGAGGCACATGAGGAGCAGGACTAGCCAGCTCAAAAATCACCAGTCAGAAAAAAAGGCGGAAATGCCGACTGTACCGCGCGATGCTGTAGTCTTTTAGCTGTAGTCAAAAATGGTGTCTGGCAATGGCACAAACATCTTTTTTGACAAGAAAGGCTTTTAGCGTGGGGTTATTTGAATAGAAGTTCCCAGAGTTCCCAATGCTTCCCATAAGGAAGCATGGGGCTGGCTGGTCAGGCTACTGGCTCCATCCATGTTAGTCATTGTGTCCTTGGGCAAGACACTTCACCCTCTTTGCCTGCTGCTGGTGGTCAGAGGGACCGGTGGCGCCTGTGTAACCAAGGGCAGTTGTGGGTACACTACCCTCTGTACGAAGGGGTGAATGACTGACTAGTGTAAAGTGCTTTGGAGTCTTCTGACTCAGAAAGACGCTTTACAAGTGCATGAGAAATGATGTATAGAGAACGTTTGGAAAGATACATAAAATGACATCTCCTATGTAGGTCAGCTATTCTAACCTTGTCTGTCTTAGTTCACCTTGCACCAGAAAGCATTTATTTTATTATTTCTGTCTTATTCTTTACCAATCATTTCAAGGAAGAGAAGTAAGACAAAAAAGGAAAGAGTTTGGGGTTTGTTAATGAGAGTTCAACAAGGTTCAGTGTAACACTTATACAATTTGCTGCAGTATATTGGGGTTTTATAATCTCATTATCATCTTAGTGGCGGATTTGCCCATGAGGTCCATTCTCTACTCACTTATATTAGGTCCTCGGTTTTTGCCATTCCCTTCTCTGTTTTTGCTGTTTTTGCCTTGTAGCCAATCACTGGAGCTGAGTGTCAAATAATGAACACTTCTTCCTTCTTTGAACTTAAGTTTTACCTTTTCATTTACTCATCATATTTCCCCCAGGGATAAACTTTTCCCAGCTTTTTAATATTTGTACAATTTTGTACAATATTACCATTTTCACCTATTTTATTACTGGTTTTCTTTAAATGTGTGTTTCACAGTTTCTATCACTTATTCATATTTTGACTTCAGTTAGAATTATAGCATGATTTAAATATTTTATTTATTATTTCTTTATAAGTGGTCAGTTTTTGACTTTTCCAAAAAAAATATCTTGTCATCTTGTCTTTCCGTCTCTCTGAATTTTGGGTCAGATGGGGGCACTAGTGTGCTAGGTACAGTAAGCTCACCACCTGCTGTTCTGGAATCCTCAAGCCTCTTAGTTGCAATGGATGGTGTCCATCTTTAGTCACTCCGAGGGCATCCCCAGATTAGTGCTTCACAGACATGGATCTTATTCGCCCATATGGCCTCTTCTCATTGAGTCGATACAGAATTTAATCTGCCTAGGCTTTCCGTCTGACCTCGACATGTGACCACTACTTAGAAAAATAGCACATAAACCACGCATATACAACATGTGATGGCCACAGTATTAAGGGGATCAAGTGTAAAGATAAAAATGAAAACGACTTCCAGAACATTCTTTATTAAAGTCTGGAGCTTGACGGGGTTCAATGTACTTGTTAAAATGTGATACAGCAAAGTTGTAAATACTATGACAACATGCTGGGTTCTTGTGGGTGGGAACTGGTTTTGAGTTTATTCCCTGGTGCGTAGTTTATCTAGTAGGCCCAAAGGAGCACAGCAAATTTAAACAAATTTATAATTGGGACTTATCAGTTAGCTTTAATTAACAAAAAAGTCGAGCAACTTCACTTACCTTGTCATCATTCTTGACATTGACCTTGTCAAAAGGGTACAGATAAATGGGTAAATGTAATGGCACTTCCACATATATGTCATTTAATAAAAAAGGTTGTAAAAATATTATCCAAGAATGTTTATGAATAATCAGTAAAACCCATTTGGCCATGCCCCCAGCTCTACATTGAGACCCTGCAACATCCCCAAGCATCTGCAAGGCAAAGAGTTCAAGCAAATAAATCCGTAATGCCTTTCAGATTGTGCCTTTCATCTTTAAGCCTAACGTACATTTTCTTTTCTTGTGCTTTAGAAAATGCAATGAGGGTTTAAACTAACTATTTACTTTACTGGTGCCATCTTAAATTTAAGATATATTCATCATACCAAACAAAAAAACAAAACTACGTGATGCAAAATTAAAAGTCCCATTAGTCATCATCACACACTGGTGAAATTACATCTCTGCATTTGACCCACATCCATGGGAAGCGATGAGCTGCAGCAGTGGCTGCGCTAGGGAACAACCCCTTGAGCAGCCTGGGGTTGTGCCTCCCTGCGAGGCACTGAGTCCCATTTTTAAAGTCGTTGTTATGACCCTCGTGGACACTCATACCACTAGGCCACTGAGAAGGTTGAAGATGAAGATCAGCAAAAGAAAGTGTTTGTAGAACTGCATGAGACCAAAAGGAAGAAACACAGAAACAGGATTTGTTGAGGCAGTCAGTTTAAGTTAATTTATTTTAAGTCCATTCAGTTTGTGAAGTTTTTTATTTTTCATCCGACATCTTTTCATGTAATATTTTCACAAGTGCTACATATCACCCACTCCTAATCAGTGTTCTTTAATCTCTTCTCTGATTCAACTAAATGTGGTTTTATATAAAATGGCAATACATCATTTCTCTACATAACCACTTTATAATTAAATGTATATTTAATTCGATAGTTATGAATTTTAGATAGAATAAACACAGATGAGTGATAATATGTTTGGATTGCATGTAATTGTTAGTGATTATTAGAAAATGAGAAAAAAATCATTGTCCTTGGAAGTCCTTGAGTAATAATCTGCCTCAAATTAAGCTGTTGGTTTTGTGTGTTAGGAATACAACATTATATATATATATATATATATATATATATATATATATATATATATATATATATATATATATATATATATATATATATAATTATATATCCTAATACTAGCTTTGTTGGCATGAAGCAGTGACATTAGGTTATTGACCTCGTGTATAAACTGTGAGATAATATGAGACATACAGAATGTGGAATGTGATTCCATTTCAAATCTAAGACGGTGTTTTCTTTAATGTAAAAGAAGCAGAATTAATGAAAGACTGAAAGCTGCTGTGCTTCTTGTGCCAGGAAGTAATGACATAGGCCTCTCTGATCCCTTTCTGATGCTATGGCTTCTAATCCTCAGCTCGCTCTTCCTGCTTCTCTTGTTTATCCTCCAACATCCTCTGACCATCTCTGACCTGTCACTGCTCTGGGTAGCACCATGTGACCCTTGATCTGCGTGTCAACTGACTTTTCACCTTTTAAAGCTGCTAATTAGTTAAAGCAACAAATAAGCAGCAAAGAGAAGTGAGTGGCAAATAAAGTGATTCAAATGTAATTATTATGTATGTTAAAGCTGATAATTCTATCCAAATCAAATGTAGGGTTTAACCTCTTTTTTTCCTCAATTATTTGTTGTGTTATTGCTCAATGTTCAGTCTTTTCTCTCTACAACTCAAAGGTTATTTCCTGGTGTCGTCTGTGGGAGGTCATGTTGGACGGTTCAGCGTGTACAAGGGAGGAGATGCAAGTCCATGCATTCCTGGAAGATAAAAACTCCTTTACACTTGTGTGTATATCCTCTTAATATGAAGAATGCTGTGTGTACAGCCATGTTATCAGGGTGACCTAGCGACAGTGTGGTTATCACTCGTGTGAGGCTCTAAGGGCTGTACAACAGTGCGAGTGGAAAATCACCACTTCTGTCTTCTCCATGTCACGGCGTCTGTGTGTTGGTCAGTCGGTATGTACACCTACTGCAGGGTAAACCTCTTATCTGTTCGACGTGGACAGGCCACTTGTCCACACACACACACACACACACACACACACACACACACACACACACACACGGAAAAACTCGCAGGCTCACATGCACACACACACTTCAGAGATAGCCCTGCACATGTAGACATAGCCCCAAAGATACACACAGCACACATATCAATTCTCACATTGATTAAGGTCCAGTCTGGATCTTTAGAAAGCTGTTGTTGTAAGATACAGGAGTAGCCCAGAGGGTAAGAAGAGCAACTGGGACCACGGAGTAAACTTGCTGATCAAGAGGTTACAGCTCTGAGGAAACTGGACTCAGACCATAAAGTTTAACGATATTTGCAATGAGCTCTATAACTGTCAACTTCTATCAACCGATTCTGCAATGAGATAGATTTTTTTAATCCTTAGTTTCGAAAGTGTAGGATCACTATTATACACACACACAGATTTCAAATCCGTCTTAGTTACCATTTTAATCCCCCTTTTAGGGCTTTTTAAATGCTTCTTATTTTCAGTGTGCATGCCACCTGACGCTTGGATGTCACACAGTTGCTCCCGTTTGCCCCAGCCCTGCCCTCTGCGCAACTTAATAAACAGATTAACTCTCCAACAAAGATAATAAACTACCAGGGCTAAAGAAAGACGAGCGCTTGCCTTTGTTGTTGAAACACCTCATGAACTCTAAATGAAGCTGGCACCAGTCGCTGGGGTGGATTCCCAGAGAATCTGTGGGGAAGTGAATTGCACTTGGCACCGGGCAGCTATCAGGTAGTAATTAGTATAGCTAACATCCCAGATGAAGGAGTCAAGTCTAGGTCAGGGTAAAAAACTTCAAGAGTCTTAGTAGGTAAAGGTTGGAGGCCAAGCCATGCTCCCGCCCCTCCCTGACTATAAGCTCATGCCTTGCCGCTCAGATTTGCTGAAATCTGAGTTGACCTTTAGCTTTGAGGTGTCACAGCCGGTCACATGTCAGGCTGGCTCCCGTTGACCATGTTGAATGTGTTCATATTGGATTGTCTTAGTAGCTCCTTCTCAAAAACCAAACATCTCAAGTGATTTGGACTCACACCCAATGAAGCTTTTGACATAAATGTTACCTTACAGCTAAAGCCCATGCTTGGCATTCCAGCCCTCCTCTGGCCCCAGCATCAACCTTTCTCCGTCACTCAGCTTGGTTCCTGAGGCAACTGAAAAATAAATGAACTCATGTATGGATTTATACATGAACGAAATTGTGCTTTGTATAAATCATGGTTAGCAAATCTGAGGTATTATCTGTGTGGGAATGAAAATGTATAGATGGCTGTGGAGATGCCTGTTTACTCAAAAAGACCTTAATCCTCAAATGCAACCTTAATCTATTTTAATGCAATGTCTGTTAGTCCCCAAATTATGTAATACTAGAGACATATGACAGTAAATATTTTGAGAAAGTGGGTATAGCAAAGAGTTGATATAAAGTCTAAGAGTAGCTCATCGTTTAGTTGTTTTTTTGCCTGTTTTTGGTCTGTAAGATTCACAAATTTGGGGTTTGAAGCTCACCATCTATCTAAGATGCATACTGCCCTTTGGAGATATAAACACAGACTGTTGTTGAATGTAAGTAAAATCAAATATTGTGCTACCAATTACCATAAAATATAATGAAACAATACACATGTTTTATCTGTGGTAATTTATAAATACCAATCTGGAATTCCAAACTCTTTCGAATACTTTCCTCGAAATAACTTCAGTCTCTAAGGATTTAGGATAAACAAGGATCTTGTCAATTAAAGAAGAAGAAATGGGTTTGAACTTTGTGAACTTTTGTGCATTTCATTCATCCTGTTTGCTTTTTGCTTTTCGTCTCTTGAATTCTGGCCTAGTTTCTGTATCTCGTTTTTGGAAAACACGAGTTAAGCCGTGGCACACAAGCCATTAGATCACTGCACTGTATGTCTGACCTCTGGCCAGTTAAGCCCCTGCCCTGCCCTGTCCTCTGGTAAACCCTTCACCCCCACCCTGCTCACATCTGCCTGCATCATGCCTTGCTCCAGCATAATGTCTTTTTGGAATTAATATTATGGTGTTCGGATGATCCTTCTTGTGTTTCTTCATGCTAAAATGCTGTTTCATGTGTTGGCTTGCACATTTGTGTGTGTGTGTGCGTGCGTGCGTGCGTGCGCGTGCGTGCGTGTCTTCTGGTAAACAGGTCAGCTGCATCATTGTCTCTTACATATGTTTAGAGAAAGTGATGCTGCACTAAGGCACCCTACTACATTGACTCAACCCAACATACAGGTTATGATGGTTAGGGTTTGGCATCGAGCATTGGAACCGGGACTGACAACAGCTACATTTAAGTTTGAGTTTCCCTTCTGACTGAATCGTTGCTGCACCACGTAGGTGTGAATTCTCAGTCTTCCTGGACATGATCATCCTGATGGTTTTGCTTCTCATTCCAGAGTCTTCTTCAGTTGCCATACTTTGATTGTGGTCAGGAACAAACACACTGACTTTGCTGCAAGTCATTTTTGTTTTCTTCCTTTCTTTAAAACATGTTTCTATTCTAAATGAAGGTGATGTTATTGCTCATAATATTAAAATTCATGTTGAAGCTCTGATTATTTCATCAAGTAACACCTGTGGTTAGCTGGCTCATTTAAAACATGGAATGTCATGGATCCTGTCTCTTGAAAGAATCGGAATCAGGAATCAAAACTAGGAATTGGAATCGGAATTGTTCAAATTCAAGCGATTCCCAACCCTATTATAAGTAAGGGTAAGCGTGACATTATTGGTCAAGGATTTAGATTTAACCGTTTATCATTGAATGCTGTTCTTTATTCTGCCATTTGCTATAATGAAAGTCTTGAGCTGAGTGACAATAAGTCGGAGGAAGCTGATGTGTGTGAGTGTGTGTGTGTGTGTGGGGGGGGGGGGGGGGGGGGATGCAGGTTGGAGGCAGAGTTCCCACTCATTACTGAGGCATGGGCAAAAGGACAGAAAGAAAGTGCTCTAGGGTGAGAGGTCCTTGGCAGCAGTCTACCAGTTGGCGTCTCGGTGTCCACATTTAGTTCCAGCTGAGTGCCCACAGTGGACCTGACTCTGACCTCTACAGCGAGGACCACTCCTTAGTGTCTCCACCACCCCATTTGATTCATCCCTTTCATCTGTTTTCTAACCTCTGCTACAATCTGTATGTCAGAAATGGCTCATAACCCTTCAGAAGTGATGTTCTTAAATTGATTTGTCAAAGCAGTGGCAAAGGTTTGTGACTAGATAAGCAGCGGGATGCCAGAAGGGCTTTGATTTTGAATCTGGTACCAATCTATCCTTTAAGTCTTAAGTTAAGATAAATATATTGTCTTAAATATATTCTATTAAAGTGACAATGTGTAGTTTTTACCATTATTTTTTGGAAATATTAAAATGTTGTTGAAAAATCATTAAATTATGTCCAGTTGTTGAAAAATATTTGCAGCTTTGTAACATATAACCATAATAATCATGTCTAAAATGCACAGGAGTGGGTTTAAGTCTCTGGGTGTTGCCCAATTAGATGCCATGTTTCCTTCTACAGGAGCCCATGAGGACAAAATGTTTTTACTGATTTGTAACAAATGGTTGCAAAACTTTCATCATTCTTAAATGTAGTTATTTTACATATGTACCTCTTCATTTTCAATTCAATTCAATTCAAACCAAGTTTATTTACATAGCGCCAAATCACGACAAGAGTCGTCTCAAGGCACTTCACATAGTAAACATTCCAGTACAGGTCAGTTCATCAGAAAAAAGTTTCCTATGTAAGAAACCCAGCAAATTGCATCGAGTCACTAACTGGTGTCAGTGACTTTACAGCAATCCTCATACAAAGCAAGCATTTAGCGACATTGGAGAGGAAAACTCCCTTTTAACAGGAAGAAACCTCCAGAGGATCCTGGCTCAGTATAAGCAGCCATCCTCCACGACTCACTGGGGATTGAGAAGACAGAGCAGACACACACACACACACACACACACACACACACACACACAACATATATACCAAGTAACGTTTCTATGGTTACATTGTGATTTCTTAGTAAATATTATTTTTGGTGAGAGATAAACTTTATTGTATTTATCCTAGTGAATATATAATTAAAAGGGGTAAACTGGTAGTAGCACATTCAATGTCAAAGAAAGTTAAATGTTATTATCAGGAGAGAGAAAATGTTTAAGTGGTTAGCAACAGTGTTGTTTGTGATAGTTTATCACAGAGAAACAGCCTCTTTACAGTTTTGTTTTTTAACATATTGCTTTCATTATTTTAAACATAATGAATTTATTACTTTCATTTCACTTTATAACATGGATGAAAACATTAAAGAAAAGTTTATTTTATGAAAGAATATCTGCAGTTGCAGTAGCAGTTCACTTGAAGAGTGTTCCCTTACCCATTGCTCGCTGTCAGAAACAGTAAAGCAGCTCTGGAGTACAAAGCTCGGGTGTGATAAGTGTAAGAATTGAGCAACAATTTATGTACAAAAGTTGACATTATTTAGATTGCAGAGAAGCTGCAGCAGAAAGTTGATATCTTTTGGACATCATTTGTGAAACTAGCTTGACAGTGTGTTAGCCTGGCAAGCCATCCTGTGAATATATAGTCTGGCCACGATCCATTAACGGCTGTCAGTCATGGGGCGGGATCCACGGTTGTTTTTCAAACATGACGTATTCACTGCTATGAATGTCAGTTAACGAGGCGGTCCACCATACTCATCCTTACTACATCCTTTTTCTAAATAAACTTAGGTACCTTATCTGCTATTGAGTCAAAGGAAAGCCCAAGTCAAAATAGTCCAAAGCTGATGCCAAAGTTGTTCCAAATGAGCAGTCGCCAGTTTAGTTATTTTTTTGTATCATCCCGCCTACCTTGTACTGTGATTGGCCCACCAAACCAACAGAGTGCTATGATTGCTATGGATGTCAGTCAGCAGGGCAGTCAATGTGGAAGATCTACATTAAACATAAAAAAAAAAAACATGAAACAATACATTGTTTTTCTAAATAAACGTGTTGTGATTGGCCACCCACAATACTGGCCAGGCTTGTGGAGGTTCCAATGGTCCATGCCTGGAGCGACATGCAAAGCAAAATTATTTTTGCTTCAGCAAAAGACGATCTAGATTCTAGGCTAACTGCGTCCAGCTTTAGCGACAGCATTCATATCAAATCCACACAACAATTATTGTTACACAAAATTGGGTTTGATTTTGTATTTTGTAAAATTTAGACATTTTTAATTGTTTTTTTATTTTTAATGGTTTTTTTTATTATTGATTAGCATTCAAATATCTCAATGAATATAGAATAAAGATTATCACAAAGCAAGAAACACAAAACAAGGCTAATCAAAAGGTATTGGCTGAAGCATTTGCTTTTTACGCCAACCCTTTGAACAAAGATCGTTTTACATGCAGCTTCTGTACACAGGAGCTGCATGCTGAGAATAAAACAAAACAAACAGACAAACAAAACATAACAAAAAACTTTACACCTTAGACAAGTAACTACATCAAAGCAAAACAATCAAGAGTTTCAGTAGTATTATTATTATTGCTCTTTTCATTCTTGATTTATATATTTTTAATACTCTATTTTTAAACATATTTTTAAACAAAGAAAGTGAACTTTTTAAATCACTGCCATGGCTATTCCACAGGTTAACTGCTCTAACAGAAACACATCTCTGCTTTATATTTGTCCTCATCTTATTTTTGTTAAAGAATTCTGTTCCCCTTAAGTCACATTGACTCTCTCTGACTTTGAACAGCAAATTATCTGTGCAATTTTATATTCAACTAAATCATAAAAGTTCAGGGTATTCAGATTAATAAACTAAATATTACTTGGTTCTATGTAGTTAGATTGATTTATAATTCTTATAGCTCTTTTTTTGTAACTTGCAAATAGGAAGAGTATTTGTTTTATATGCATTACCCCCATATCTCCAGACATTAAGTCATATATGGAAGCAACAGAGTACAATAAAGTGTGTATAATGATTTCCTGTTCAGGACATGCTTGTTTTGTAGAGAATAGCAATGGTTTTTGACATTTGTGTTCAAACATGAGTCCAACTGAAGCTAAAGTAGGTGTGGATAAAAACCTGTCAAAGTGATTCTCCCCATCAGTTTTAAAGTCTTCCTTGTGCTCTTCTATTCTTTAGATGAAATTAAATCTTTTTATTCTCATTTCATTAATTAGTTTCTGCTTTTGACCCCTCTATGCTCTGATGCAGAAGCTGTATAGAGTGAGCGCATGACCAAACTGAGCCATTACACGATCAAGCACTTGGCGACAAGTAGATTTTTGAGACCTAATGAATTGCACCTGTATTGATCTCCTTGGGAAATGCTTGTATGATATCACTGAAAGAAAAAAAACCCTCTGGCATCAGGGGAATTGAGGAGGTAGAGGTGAGGTTGAAGGGGGTAGACGTGTTAGTAGAGACTTTGTCAGGATGTAGATGGTGAGATCAAAATTGGATATTGATGAGATAGAGAGCAGGGTGACTGAGTCACAGAGGCTTGAAATAAACTGTCGGAGGCACGTAGGCAGTCATTACAGTGAAGCGGACTGGCCCTGCTCAACCTTGAGCGAGTCGATAAGCTATTATAACCATGCAAATTGTGGCCAAATCAGAGACCTGACATATTGGTATTATATTCCAGCGCATGCAGCGGGTTATGCATCATTATTGGAATCCAGCAACAGTGGGCATTATGCTTTGTTGTTGCTGCTGATTGTGTAGGCTCAGAACAGGAAATGTTTTGTATGTGGCAAGAGGCTGTGCTCCAACCTCTTGGACTATTTGCTTTTGTTTCAGTTTTTTTCATTTTCTTATACCAGACTCCCATAATATTCTTCCCCTCCACAATCTTCTCTTCATCCCATTCCTCTTTCATTCCTTCTATTTCCTCTTTTGACGGTAAGGCAGTCTGCCAGGTCATTTACTCTCAGTGACAGTTTGAAGCATCCAACAGGCCAGGGTTTGGGTGATGTAATTTGAGCTAAAAGCTGTGTAAACACTGCTTTGACCTTGATTTCAGATTTGTCAATAGGGCTGGGTTGGAGAACAGAGAAGAGGATTGTGTGGGATTGAGAGCAACATGTCTTGGCTATGATAGTTGGAAGTCTGTAGCTTACTGACTGTTTTTTGATAACCTCATCCCTTTGTTTTACATATGACCCAAGCTTCACTCCTTCAACCATCTTCTTACTCTCCACTCCTTGTCAAAGCTTACCTCTGCTCAACTCCTTTCTTTTTTTTTTTTTTTTATATTTGTGCACTTGCCTCCTCCTGAGCGCTTGTTATTGCCCCCCCCTCATTTTTCCCTTTAACCTTGTTTTTTCCCCATCCCTGACTCGGTTCTTTTTTTTTCTTTGATAGCAGTATCTCTGGCATTCTCTCGGCAGCTTGTCAAGTGTCCGCCCTCATCTTCTCTATCTCTGTGTTTTTCTCCGTTCCTCCCTGACATGTGTTTGGTGCTCGACGCCATGAGCTCCAGGGGTCAGGACAAGTAAACACTGGCCTACAGCCAGGACAACTCTGAGCTATTGATCTGGTTTGGTGGGGAAAGGTGTTAGACTTCTTTCAGGATCACAATTAGGGTTATGATCTCAAGGTCTAGACCATGTCCTCCTGGATCCTTTATTTGGTAGAGGTTAGGAAAATTGAGTAACGGTCTAATAGACGGTATTGATCCACAGAAGCATTTTAGTTTACAGTCTGAGCGACCTAGTGTTTTGCTTGTGTTTGTCTTGTCTGTTTCAAGGCCATTAAGACAGATTTTCTCTGCACACAAACTCTTTGTTGCTTTGTCTGCCTCTCTGTTATTGCCACGTTTGGGTGTATGATTGCCACATCGTCACAATCTGTGTTGTACTTTTATTTTAGTCATTTGTTCTTGCTGATCAATGCAAACGCAGCCGAACCTACTACTTCTTCTTCAGTTGTAAAAGGAAGAGGCTGAAATATTTGGAATCTCTGTAAAGCTGAGTTTCTTTGCATGAAGACATCAGAAGATAGAATCAATCATTCACGCGCAGTGAGTATTTTGTGTTGTGAAATGACTTGTTTTATTATTTTAGAAATCTTTTGGAAGATTTGCACAATTAAAAGGACAAAATATGAGCTTTCTTTCAAACTTTAGACTTTGATCTAGTGTTCTTGTATGTTCTGATTGCTCCAGGCTCTAATGGTCATCCCACAGCACGTTACAGGAGTTAGGGTCCAAAACATAGATTGTCTGCTTCCTTTATTCATTTGTTTCAGTTAATTTATTACTCTGCCATCATGGCTCCCCAAACCTTCAGGTAAGAAAGTCAGGTCACTACCTTGATGTTGAGCTTTTAAATTAATTGATTTTAATATTTTTAAGAACAAAAGCCTGTGATGGAGAATCATTTTGCCTTTTCCACTAGACTTACGTTTTACATGATCTGAAGGTCTTGGTTGAAAGTCCTTGTTTTCAGTTGCAGCTTTAAGGTAAATTGAACACTGCAAAGTGTTTTCAAGATTTAATTTATTTTATTATTTGACGGGATCTGCTAAGGAGTCAGTCCATAAGATGTTTCTATGCAGAATTTAGTTTTTCGTTTGCGATGCTTTCACTTCTTCACAGTTTCATCTTCTGCTGTTATAAGTGTTATAAAATGCATATTTGTGTTACATGTAAAAAATGTAATGAACATTATGATGATTGAAAATTAGGGATGCATAGTATATCGGTATCAATATCGGTATCGGCGATGTTAGTCTTATATTTTTTAACATATCAGTATTGGTCCCATAAATAAAACTGGGCCAATTTTAACAACTGATATATTTTCCATTTGTTTCCATTTTTTTTATCTATTTCAGAGGGTGAGGGGGGGGGGGGGGGAATGGGTATTTGTTTAGTCATGTGACAGTGATTGTAATCATCTCAGAAGCGTAAATGTGTGTGGTGTGTAAATAAAAATGGAAATTCAGCTTTAATAATTTTCATTCTATAGAAAATTTGCTCATTTTAGACGCATTAATGTCATCACATCCAAATGGGCAAATATTGGTTATTGGCCATAACAGTGATACTGCCCAAAAATTATCGGCCCAAAAATGTCATATCGGTGCATCACTATTGAAAATACATGTTTAGCCTTTTCAGCTTCTACACTTCGATTTAATTTACCTTAAAAATGTGTTGATAGCCTACTCACGCTGTTGTTTTATAAAAGGGATATTTCTATATCCTGTTCTTTCTATTCTTTCTATTTCATCTTCGGAAAGTAGAAGACTTCACTTCAAACACATAGAGGGCAAAATCATTAGTACAAACTGGCTCCTTACATTTTTTATCTTAGACTTAGTAATTTGTAAGTGTACTGAGTGAACATAAAGGTGTGCTAGTTGTTTCCTAAAAGCAACTAAATCTTTGCCAACAGCACTGACTTACCTACATTTGGCCAGTTGTGTTCATAGAGCATGTCTATAGCTTCAAGTCTAAATGTTTTTACAAAATAAAGGTGACCTGAGTCCCAAAGTCATTTCTCATCCTTTTGTTCATAATAACTATTTCAGTTTATGACTAAAAAACCTTTTAAATGAAAGACAAAAGATATCCCACCACCAAGATAGGGAGTGTGCTTACTCTGCACCTATTATCACCATGACCTCAAAATCCGAGAACCTACCAAAACAGAGGTTCTAGTCCTGGCAGATGTTATGGGTGACAGATGTTTTTGTTTTGGTTTAAAGTAGTGACAAAAAGTCAGAATGTTGGCATAGTCATTGTCCCAGAGTCCCAGTAGCATACGATGTTTGGGACAAGATCCCCTACAAAGGTGTTTTGGTTACTTTTTCAGCTGGATATGTTTGCTGTTGATATTTACTAAATCATTCAACAAGACCCTCTAACAGTGGTCTGCTGATGGGCAGCGAATAATCAGAGAGGTAACTGTGACATAGACTGGAAGTCTCTGAGGCATGCTAACTTAATCAGAAAATTTGCAGCATCTCGGTGCTGAGCTGCAATAGGCTAGCTGAGCTTGCAGCAGGTGCTGTGGAACAAGGTATTTAAGTCACATTAGCTGCCGTAAAAACATGTCTTAATATGGAACGGTTTGATTTTCTGCTTGTTTTCACTCCCTATTACCTAGGAGAGTTAAAAGGGAGCCTGAGAGCTTAGCCAACTTGTGAAAGCTGTTGCTTTAGTTCAACCTGAGCCAGATGTGTTTAAGTATTTGAACATACTCACATGTTGAATAACTGTGCATATGTTGATGTTTAAAACTTGATATCACACAGTAAAGCAGAGTTTCTTTCAGCTGTCTTTATCTTGTGTTTCCCCACCTTCACCTTCCTCCTCTCTTACAACGCCCCTCTTCCTTCTTTCGTTACTCTTGGGTTCTTGACTGCTGTCATCCCTCTGACACAAGTTTTAAAAAAGAAATTGCAGAAATTAGAAATTGATTACTTTTGAGCACGGGGTTGCAAACTCTTCATCTTGTTGGCTACTGGAAGGGAGGCTGAAAGAGACGTGTAAGTAAAAAAGAGCTATTTGAGTTGTGGAGGAGAATTCCTGTGCAGTGCTGTGCTTCATAGTTCTGGTTTTTAAGCTTGCTGCGTGCAGAGATACAGTTAGAGCAGAAGCAACTACAGAGGAAGTTCATCTGAGTATAAGTGTAAGTTTGTTAGATGGTATATCCTCTAGTTTTTTTTAGTCAGTTGATTCCCCGACAGTCCTCCTCAGTATTCTGAACCTGCCCTGCCTCAACTAAATCTGATATCTTCATCAGACAGGCATGCTTTCAAACATTCAAACACATACACATGTCTTTCAGAAGGACAGCACGCATGCATGGAACAAATATAACATGTGCAAGTTGACAAATGAGCCCAGCTGTTTGTATTGTCTTGTCTTCTGTAGCACTGATACACACAAATACAACCTTTACACATTTTCAGTTGTGTTTAGATCACACTCATAAAGATGATTACCTGGCCTTTGTGTACACTGGCTGTATTGATTTGTGTGTCTGTGTATGTGTTCGTATATTTGGTGTCTTCTCAGCCAGAAATGAGAGGGGATGGAATTAGGTTGCAGGGTGATGAAAAACCGTCCGCTATAAACCGATGCCATACATTGATTTTTCCTGTAATGAGTTCCCAGAATATATACAGGCTTTGAAAAATGTACAAGCTCATACTAGACAGTTGTTCGTGTGAGCGTTCTTCAAACACTCTGTTCTCTCATAAAATATACGCAAACTAAGTGGTCTAACATCATGTAGCAGGTAATCCTAATAATTCCTATATCTCTGTGAATGTGGTGTCATTGGAATTAGCATCTTTTCAATTAGCATTAATGCTTTATCTAATAATACGTGCCATATTTCACAATATAAATGGGTACATCCATTCAGTTTTTTTACTCATTTCATAAACTCATGAATTGTAAAGATTCAAAACAGACTGAAATATTTCAAGTAATGAAAACCCAAAATTTGATGTCTTCAAAAGTTTCAAATACCAAAATTTGTAAATTATTGTTAAACGTTTAGATCATCTGCCACCTCTATTTTCACCCATCCTACACCCCACTCCTTCAGCTCACCTTCATGTTTCCATCAGTCCTTCCATGTGATCCTTTTCACAAAGGAGCCTTCAGATTTATCCCAATCTGAGCCTTGGCAAGGGGTCCAAAACAGTGCTAGGGCTGCTTGAACTCAGCTGTGAACTCTCAACCTTTCACTTAGCACCTTGCCCTGTCTAGTTGGTCGCACACACTATCTCAGCCTATTTTTGGAAGGTTTTAGATGATACTTTTTATCTGCCATGAATGTTTTTTGGTACAGTTCACAGGCCCCATCTAAACACACAGTGTTGAGTAGAGCTCAACACTAATATAGATGGTGGCCTGTATACCTGTGCACCAACCAGCCAACCAGGTATGTATCCTCCTAGCTGGTTAGTTTGCACCCTTGAAAAATATCCAACAAAACAAGCAAAAACATCTCTATTTAGAGGCTTTAACCATCAGTGTTGCCTTGTGTTTACTGATTACCTTGAGTTAGAATAATGAGATAAGGCTTTTAAACTATTGAACTCAGTCCATTAAGCAGTGGAAGACACTACTAGCTGTCTGGCATCAATTGCCATCACTGCTATGATACTATTATCCAGAGGTCAAAACAATGGTTTGCATACTTATTGTGCTCTCCAAACTAAATAACTGTTTGGTACTGTTTGCAAATGGAAAACGTCAACCTCAGTTTCTTCTTCCAAATTGAGAGTTGCAACCAAATAGTTTTTACATGTATGTTTGAATGCCGACAGTACCGGTGTCTCTTTGAGTTTGCTTATTGAAATAATTTTTTAACAGACCATCTTTAGGAGAACTGCTTCGCATCACAGATGACCCTGTCGGATGGCTGAAGCCTGTTTCTCTGTAGCATCCTGATGCAATCCTCTGTAAATACATCAAACCAAGCTGCTAAACTAAAAGCTGATTATCTTTCCCACTCTTCCTTTAGCTATCTTGCTTCCTTTTTGTTTTTCTACATGTCTGATTCTGCTTTTGTGTCATCAATTTAACATCTGTTGTACAGTATAGATTTTTTTTTCATGTGAGAGTGCTTTAATAGATTTTTCTTTATTTTAAGCTCAAATAACTGTTAAACCAGATCATTTCTTACTCCGCCTTTACCATCAACCCCACTTTTGATTGCCCCTCACCCCTGCTCCCAAATACGTCTCACTCGAACCCCTTCTCGGGGGTCGAAGGGAGTGCCAGAGGTGCGCTGAGTGACGTGGCATTCTGGCTGACCCCTGACAGCTTGGCAGAGCTGCCTCCATAATGAGATTAGCTGGGTAATGCCGACTCTGTGTCTGTTTCTTTAGCCGCCTGGCCCACCCTGGGGCTCTTTATTTAGCCACCAGCAGTACAGGGCGTGCCAGCATTTGCAGGTCGAGTGCAGGACAGGACCCACAAGTCCACTCCCCTCCTTCATCGCACTCTCTCCCCACACTTATCTGAAGAGCTCAGCATGTGTTTGTTGCTTCAGTATTATTCTCTTGCATTGTTTTCATCTCTTGTTGTTGATTTGCATCTCAAAGACCCTTTGACTTACTGGAGAATATTTGTACCTGCTGGATTTTTTTTTTCACCATTTTCTTTAACATTTTCCTTCTGCTCCTGGGTAAATTCTCAGCTAGAACACAGGATTAAACACTTAAGGTTTCAGTGTCCACACAACAACTTATACACCTGAAACTCTATTAAAATGAACACTTTTTGGATGAAATGTAAACCTCTTTAAGAAATTATTTAGAAAATTAAATTTACTGCATGAGCACTCTTAGTTTTGATCGCTGACAGATGGTAAATGGGGACATCATCAAAAATAATCGGATCCCTTTAAAGCCCCAGTCTGTATTTTTTTTACCTGTTTACCATCCAATTCTGTGTATTTAGTTCACAAACTTGTCCTTTTTCATTAATATTTTTCACCAACATCAATTCTAAATATTCCTCTCAACTTTGAATTTTATATTTTTACATGCACGTTGACTGTAACCTGAAAGAAACAGCAGAGGGCAGCAGTACACCCTAGAAGCATGCAGTCTGCCAAATCAACTAAAGAAGAAGAGACTGTAGCTACACTGTTGCTGTACTTGGTTAGTTTCAATAACAAACACTGAAATTGGAAGACACGTCCAATTTGCCAGGTCGTCATCATGTCCAACACTTGTAGCTCTTAGCTAGGCACCAGCCTCCAAGTAGCTTCCTCACTCACCTTAAGTTGCTCGTTAGTTTTTTTTTTTTCTTTTTACTAGAGCTACTGATCCGATCCCAATGTATCAGTTCCAAAGTCCTTCAAGAAAGTTCCTTCTACTCAAGTCTCCCATCTTCCCACAGCCTGCTGTCCCTCTCCCAACACGCACCAGCACTCGTCCGCTAACTGGTGGCTAAGTCAGCGTTGTTTACTTGTCCACGGCGTGTCCCTGGCTCCAGCCAACCCTCCATCGCAAGTCATTGGCTAACAATCAGCCAGTGATCGCTCCATATCCATTAGCTTGTAGCGAAGTAGCAGACGGCTCGTTTACAGCGCTGCTCTCACATTCACCTCCTGGCTGACGTCACCCCTCGTCCGTGTGTGAATTGATGACACCTTCAAGGTCTCACAGAACTAACTTGCTTCATGCTGTACTGGTAGGTTTAATAAAAATATAATTAAAAATGCTTTTTTAATTGGTTGAGTATTATATGCTTTGTGTTGGGCAGGCTAGAGATATTGGAAATTGATTATACTATTAAGCTCATGCCAAGCTGGTTGTTGTTGCCTTTTTGAGTGGGCCACCGTAGCCGCAATACTTACTCTGACCTGTGTGGCGCAAAAGAGTAGCATTTTTTTATTATGGTGTAAGTGGATTTCACTCATAGGACCTTTGAGGATGCAAAGGTTGCCCAAGATGTAAGAAATGCATTTAAGACTGCTTTTATCTGACTGCCTAGACAGGCATTGACCCTGTTACCAAAGCTGTGTTCCATAAAGCAGATACGTGACAGAAGAGCTTGTTATTTTTTATTACAGTAACCCTGTAATACAAGAACCTACATTTGGCCTTTTATCTCTTTGTTCAGTTGACTCTGAGAAAAGTTATTTGCATCCTTTAAAGCTGTGATTGAATTTAAGTGTCTATTAAACACCCAAAACTTTGTTACCATTAGTGTTGTTATGAGAGGGCCCTTAGTAGACAGGTGGCCCCTCATAACACAGGTGTGCCCCCCTCAGCTCAAGGGTCACTTTTCATCCTGGAGTTTGTGACAGCTTGAATGAGTCTGTCAGGGGTTGGCAGCCCATTCCAGGTGTCCAGGTGTTTAAGTTTCTGTCTGCGATTGTGTGTATGCTCACCAACACCTGCTTGGTTTTGGCCTCGGGGCACAGACAGGTTCAAGTTCCACCCAAACAAACATTATGTACCAATTGCTCATTGTGTTGGAGTTCCTCTGTGCTTGGATATATGATTGTCAGCAGATGCCTGGCAGAAATGCGTGTAACCAACGTACTTATACTGTATGCCCTCTGCACTCATCATTTACACTGCAGGGTTGTGTTACCTAGACATGTCAGAGTCTGCTTTTGTTCCAACTGCCAGTTTGCTCTTCAGCTCGCGATTGCCCTTGATCACACCGGCATCAGGTTCTGACATTTTGTGTCCCTGAATCCTCTCTGTCCATCTGAGAACACCGTGAGCAAATGTACTGGACCAAAAGCAGTGTTTATACTGTAGAAGTGAATTGGTTTTAATCAAAATCACATTTTCTGTTTCATTTGAGCACAAATCTCATTACACTTACACATGCCAGAATGTTAGCTGTCTCTACCCTTTAATTTCTCTATAAACTACTTTAAAAAATCAATATAGAAAGTACAAAAATGCACAAAGTACACACATAGTTACACAAACCACTGCATGCAACCATATCACACTGCTGATGTGTACCTGTAGAAAAGAGAGGATGAACTTGTAAAATAAAACAAAATTTTGAGGTGGAATTAAAAGCCATCATGGTGATCTCTAAAAGGAAATGCAAATGTTATTGGTGTACAGCCAGATATACAAGGAATTTAATTAACAGAAGACCTTGTCCATAGATAGCAGGTCAAGGAAATTTCACCTACACAGTACTTCATCTTTTCCTAAGGCCTTGCCACATTTCATCAAACTAATCTGATCTGTCTCCCCTTTTTTATTTTTGTCACTGGTAATTATCCCAAAAGTCCTTGGTGTTTTATGCCATTTGCATACACTCCTTATAAAAGTAAATACACCCACTTTCAGTTCTAAGCATAACAAATCAAGGCATAAAAGATCCATTCAATTCCTAAAATTAGATAATTATAACATCATATTAACCATGAAACAAACAAAAGACTTGGAGAGTGGTTTTACCAAATAGGTCCGATTAGAAATTTTCTTTGAAGTTTTTTTGAATTCAGAATTAAAGCACCAGACAGCACCAAATAAAGATTAAAAATGAGCATTTGAAGAGCATCTGTGTCACATGTAAGAGCAAGCATGGCACATGGAAAGTGCCAAAAGTTTAAGAGTTGGATAAATAAGTAAAGGAGAGAATAAAGGGTTACACACAAAAAACAAAAATGACATGAACAACCTGCAGAGAGAGAGAGAAAAGAGCAGCCAGAGAGAGAGGGGATCCCTCTGGATGTGGAGATTGTAACATCACACTATAAGATCCCTTATGGGGCCGCCAGAGATGGAGCACACTCCCTGCTGCATGCAGGAAGAGGAAGCTTAGCTAGCATGGAAAACATACAGGAGAAGAATGAGAGATGAGTGGAGCAGAGAAAAATGCCTTTTTCCCCAGAGGTGGAGTGGGAATTTTCAGCTAGCGCAAACACTATGTTGTCAGATAGCTGAGACTGAGGAGGAAAGGAGATAGAAGAGCATATGTAAGAAGAAAGATGTGCAAGGAAAAGAGCCTTATGATGGATGAAATCGAGGGAAAATCGTGGTGAAGGGTTCAGAGGAAAGGAGTTGGAGCCGAACCCTTCAGAAGTCAGATAATTTGATCTGTGTTATAAAAGTGTAATGAGGATATACTGGAGGTCATAGAAGTGATCTGGTAAGAGAGGTTGAACTCACTGTTTGTACCCGAAGCAGATAAATACAAACACGATTATTAAAGTATTTTTCTTATGTTGCCCTTAAAACCTTTTCTTTTAATTCAGTCACCATGTAAAACACGCCAACTATGTTTATTGTCGAGTACAACCTTACAGCTGGTGGATATCTAAAGGTGTAAATGTGAGAAGTGTCATTACGGCAAAGAAGAAGAAAGAAGAAAGTATCATTTCTATAGCGCCTCGCAAGATAAAAATCACGAGGCGCTTGAGTAACCAAAGTGGTTGTGTTTTATAATTCATCTTATTCAAAGCCATGGAGTCACTGGTCAGAACGTGCTGTTGTGATCTGGGACACAACACCCCACCAAAATGGCTATAACTATGAAAAGAAACTATAACTGCTGTGAAATATGCAGCAATCATCTCCTGTGTCAGTATAATACGATGGCTGTGCACTCTTACAGGAAGCCACATGTCTAGGATTGAGGATTTGCCTCAGGGAGTGAACAGGACAGTGTTAGGGGCAATTTAATGTGCTTTTTAGCCCTCGGATGGCTGTACAGTTGAAAGTCAATGCGTGAGGCGTGCAGAATCGCACCAGCCTGCGTTACAGAGGGACTGGGGGTGGTGGTTAGTGAGTGGGAGGGGGTGGGCTGCTATAAAAAGTGAAATCATATCACTTAGCAGCTGAGTGCAGATAAAGCTGTGTTTGAACTGGGGGGCATAAATTATACATTGTAAACACAGCATTGGAAGACCACAGCTCATTTAAATGATGGCAGAGGGTAGATTTTACTCCTCACTTGAATTGCTTCTCATAGTTCTGCTTCTGATACTTTCCAGTTTGTTTTGTCTTGCTATCAGATCCCCAAACCTGCTTACCTTTTTGAAATCCCCCACCTGAACTACATCCTCCAACACATGGTCAATCTCTTCTTTTGATTCCTCTGTACAGGCTGCAGAAAAGACATTTTTGTTCCTTTAAAACGGACAATATCATGCAAAACCAACAATTTGAATCTTTTGGACATTTTATATTATTTCCTCATGAAAAACACCCGCAAAGTGGTCTTTGGCATGCATTTTTCTCTCTGAGCTTCAGCTTCTCTTCACCTCTGATAAGCCATTCCAAACGGCTGGACGGGGCTGGTTTGTGTGATCATTGCACCGCTCTTCCCCATTCATGTAGTGTCGAATCCAGAGCCCTCCTTCTTTGGAACTAATTTATACTTCTCCGTCTGCATTGGAACAGACACACCCGTCTTTCGAGGGCTCTCCAGTAGGCTTGCAAGGATGGACGGAGTCGTGCTCTCTTTTCTAAACATCCGTCCAACGTGACAGAGGATGCAAGCTTGTGATTAGTCAGAATGCCGCTTTCGTCAGTAGCGCCGCTAAGAAAATAACTTCAGAATAAATGCCATCTCCATAGTGCCAATGGTAATATTTTAATCACATGGGACCTATCATTGCTTTGAAGAGTTTAAAACAGCATGCTACAGTTACTTTAAACGTTTGACTTACTGCTGGCTTGGTTTCATAACGACCTACGATCCACTGCCCCTTACAGTTTTTCTCTAAAAGTGTAAAATGTTGTCCTAAAGAAGTTGAGCCCCAAACTTTATGTTTGGAAGAAGGAATTAGATATGATCAATATTGGGTTGCTTTTTTTTTTTTTTTTTTTTTGAGGGGGTCATCCCTCCTAAGAATAGCAAATGTCTTGATCAATTTCCTCAGCTGTCATGTACCACCAGTTCTCTTTCTTCTCCTAGGTCAATATGGTGGAACTGAAAGATGGCAGGTGTCTTCTGTGACCTGCCCTCCCTCAGTCTGAGTCAGTCTCGCACAATAAACCACATGTACATAGTCTGAGTGAGTGTACACAAACATCTGATTCAAACAGATTTGGTTGATCTTAAAGTGCTGAAAGGTCAGACCAGAACTTTATGTATCTTCAAAAGTTCATCCTGTCAGATAAATATTTTATTTTGTGTTATTTTAAGGTGAATGCTCAGTTTCTTTCGGTTTGTTTGTGATTTTGTCTTTGAAGTTTATGTACATCTGTTCTAGTGAGGATGTGTGTTAGCTTTTCTAGAGAAAATGGCAACTCTGGCTTAGAGATCAGTAACATTATCGGACTCTGGAAACACTGATGTTTGTGTTTCTACCAGCGTTAGGAAGGACTTCAGATCCATGAGTCTGGGCTTACGGTTCTCAACCCAAACATTTGGAATGCGTTATATCTGAATATGTTGGTGTCTTCTTCCTAAGTAATGGCAGGATTGAATAAGAGATGGAACATTTGGGGCTTTGTTTGCAGTGATGAAGGTGTTCCTTAGTTCTCTGAAAGCTCTTGATGTACTTGTACTTCTAAATTCTAACACTCATATTTGGTTATGAGTTTTGGAATATGACAGAAAAAAATAAGATTCTTATTACAAACTGTCAATGGATTAGAGCCGTCATGAGAAATCCTTGGAGGAGCTCATATGAGAGCTGCTGCTTCTTCACATGGAAAATAGTGAACTGAGGTGATTTGGCATCTAACTAGGATTCCTTTACCTGGAGGCTTTCTGGACCCATCTCATTGGAAGTAGACCTTAGGGAAGAGCTGGACTTTGCTGCTGGAAGGATTTTAAATCCTCTTTGGTCAGGGGACACATTGGGAAACCCCAGGAGAAGCTGTACCCCAGGACTGTCACTGCTACCAAGAGATGTCTGGGTTTCCATCTTATGTCAGTCTTTGGATGAGTGGACGAAAGCAGATGGATGGTTGGATGGTTTTTAGAGTAGCAAAGAAAGGAAATAAACCTGTTACAGATCTATCACATACACTGAAGTTAGTAGTTATTAGTATTTTCAGGAATATTTCACCACAACCCCATTAGTAAGCACAGTGTCTTAAACCCATAACTTCTGCTGTTTTACATTTTCACCAACACTTTTTCATTCAGCAACTATAAATTGCCACATATCAGTGTTGATTTCTAAAGACCAGACGGGAGGCTGCAACCTCTCTCCTCTCAGCGGAGTGGCAGCAGATAATTATTCTCTTTCTGACTCACACATTTCAATAAAAAATGCATACAGCTGGGACGAGAGGCAGCTTATCAAATGGTTAACTCTTCCCCACAGTGTTCTGCATCTACAAAGACAAGCATATCCGACAATAGCGGCAGCACTGGATGACTTTGTGTCTTCCCGCTGTTTTGTTTGGGTGTTTTCAGAATCACTGTGGCTCAGTTCTTTGTTTTTCCCAAAGTTAACTTCCAAGTACAAGAGCGCTGTTGTTTGTATTGTGCAATGTACATGATTTATTAAGCAGTCGTCTGAGTGAGAATGCACAGCACAACGGTTACTGCATGAAGAGGCTGTTTACAAACAGTGCACTGATAGTTTGAATGACCAGCTTGGCTAATTAAACACAAAGTTTATCCACTTTTAGGTATAATTTCTGAAAACGTACAATATGATGAAGCTTGTCTTAATAATTTTTAAGATTATCTTTTTAACACAGACTTTATTTTGTCCTTATTTCCATGACTTTGCCTCTTTTCTTTGAACGTTTCCACACGCCTAAAGTTAACACACGCACCCAGACTTCTGGCCTTATGTGGAATGGCTGCTGCCTGGGAAAGTGATAGCAAGTGAAAGAAGCTCTGGAGAGTGAGTTATCTCTTTAGATGTCATTGAGGGGCGCCTCCTTTCTCTCCCTCTCATTCCCTCTATCATTTTCCTCTTTCTTCCCTTCCCTCTGTCTCGCTTGTTCCCACTTGCTCTCTCAAATCATGCTCGCCTCCAGTGGTATTCAGACAGTCCAAGGACAAAATAGAGATATGCTGGGAGCAATGGACTGTCCGTCACTTTGTGTGTGTGTGTGCGTGCGTGCGTGCGTGCGTGTGTGTGTGTGTGTGTGTGTGTGTGTGTGTGTGTGTGTGTGTGTGTGTGTGTGTGTGTGTGTGTGGATGGTGGGGGTTGATGTTGAGGCTTTGAAGCTGTTTTTGCCTTGTCCTAACAGATTGGAGGCTCGTCCCTCTCCGTTTAACCCCCTGATGCTACATCACACACTTACACACAGACAGAGTGCACTTATCAGGCTGCTGTGGACACACTCAGCAACACATAGCAGATTTAAGATTCACCTAGAGCGCCACACGCTGCTTGTTGTTGTCGAGGCCATGCCCTTGTGTTTAAGGACTGTTCCGATTCTTTCATTTCATATTTACTGACTTGTCAAGGTGACTGTAATGGCATTAAATAGTTAATTTCCATAAAGATATGTAAGATAAGTTTAGATTTTTTTTTTATCCCTCAAGTGGTGTGAAGTCTCTGTATTACTAAGTCATGTAGTGTGCTAATGTGGCCTTGTCTTGTCTGACTAAACCAGTTTGAAGTAAATGGCCCCTAGGTCTGTGACCCTGAAAGAGGCACTGACACACATCTACACACATAATCAGCCAGATGCATGACCCATCCGCCTAGTGCCTCACACACACACAGAAGAAATCTATCCTGGAGACAGATTTTCCCTCTGCTCATGTGTGTGACGCGGCCGCTCCGCTCCTTAAGACAAACAGGGGAAATCCTCCTTGTCTTGCCTTGTCCATCAGTGGCCATCTCAGTATCCCGAGGCATGTGCCGGACTGCAAACTCCCCCTCACCCTCCCCGGCAAGGCTCCAAAAATGTAGAGATTTAACTAACATGCCTGCAGACAAACACACACGTGCACAGGCCCCTTGGCTCCAGACGAGTTCCCCTGACGCAGGGACACCCTCGGGCAGGAAGTTTAAGGAGAGGCTTGCAGCAGTTCACTTCTGTCAGAACACCTCAAGTTTGACCCTCTCTTGACCAGTTGGCTTCCTTTGCCTCCATCTCTCCATAAACAACCACATCCCCGTGACTGAAGGCACGCTGGCTCGCCGAGTGTAATAACATCACTCATGTTTTGATGTGAGGCCGAACGTCTACGTGAGTTAGGGAGGCTGCGTGGAGCGAGAAACGTTTCCTTCTGGGTTTTCTCTGATTGCAGGCACAACACATCTTTGTCAGGGCGGAAACCGTGTTAACCTGTCACCTTAGCGGTCTTCGCCACCCACTTATATTCTGCTGTGTGTCAAAGCACACACACACCTATCTACATAGCACAAGCCGCTTACATAAGATATGCGTAATACTGCTGCTACAGTGTGTCTTATGAAAGCGCCATGGTGGCATGGCGATGCAGGAAGTTTGTAGCTTTTGTAAACAGAATCAGCTGAGATGGCAAACTTGAGCAATGCAGAGCTCTGGGTGCTTCTTTTAGTTTGAGCTGGCGCTCACATCACCAGACAGGTCATGGGAACTGTGAGGGACAGACACCTGTAGGAGCGGCTTGTAAAAAAAAACGTAAGGAGGGCGGCTTCAATCGCAATAAAAATCCAGTTATGTCCAAGCTAAAAGGAAGTCTGTGACGCACTAAGACACACCCCCTTCATACCGCCATTGCATAATCTTTTGTGAAAAGGCAATGATTGCGTTACATTGCCGCCATAGTCTGACCACTTATGAACGACCAAAGGCTCCCTGATGCCACCTCAGCTTTGTGGAAATTTGGTGGCATAGTCTTATAAAAGGGGCTACAGACACCCATAAAGATGGGCTGTCCGCTGATGCTGCGGAGTGTGTGTTAGCTCTATTAGCACATTCCCGGATAGGGTCAGAGCACTCTTATCTGCCATTAATTACACTTTGTTCCATTAAGTGATCTATTTCAGACCCGCCCCACCCTCAGCACCCACTTTCTGCTATCTCAACCTCTGGTCTGCTCCTCCCCCACCTGAACTATCTCCTCTCGTGTAGTTGTTTCAGCCACCTAACACAGACACACACTCTGTGTGTGTGTTGCAAACTTGCAATACACAAGATCACTTGACAAATAGTTTGATACTTGCACAGCAGGTGCAGTGTATTTCTATTCAAACAAAATGTCAATGAGACTATGACAACTCCCTGTCAGTGGATAATAATTCAAAGGATCTGTTAAGTGCATTTCATGTTCCTCTTAAAAATGTCAATAAAAAATCAAATTTCTCTTCTTGTTTTTTTCTGGACTCTGTCCCTGCTTGCGCTAATATGACCACTCTGATTAACACTTGAGCTGAAATGATTTGTCAGAGTAGTGATGGGTTTTAGCCTGTTCGTACGTATGCCATAATAAAAATATGAAATATAAATAATCTGGGATTAACCAGTATCTAAAATCACTCCAATCTAACTTTTAGTTACAAAACATTTACAAAAAAAAAAACACTACACTCGCTCCTCATTCCCATCAACACACACCGTCTGGTCCACTTCAAACTGACAATTTGCAAGCACCAAAATCTACATTCAGATTTTTAAAAGGATTAGAGGCGCTTTGTTTTAGTGAAAAAATTATTTTCTTTTAGTTGCTTACAAATTTGTTCAACTTTAACTTTTATTTTAATTATAACTATTGTAAGATCTATTATTTAAAGAGGGTGTAGTTTTTTTTTCCATTACTGTGTGTTTTCATTTAAGGTTATTTTTTTCATTGGTAATAGCAGAGGTGTGGACTCAAGTTACATGACTTGGACTCGAGTCATTATTTTAATGACTTCTGACTTGACTTGATAAAATCTATAAAGACTTAACACTTGGTGTTGACTTGACGATGACTTGAGCATATTTGATATTTTAGCACAAAAGTGGCACGACATGGACAAAAATCGTTACTCTTCTTCGTTCTGGGTTTGATTTTGTACTGACAAATGCAGCAGCACTTGGTTTATAATCAGTTTCAGTTACACTTTCTGCTTGTTGCTGGTGGTGGTCGGAGGGACAGGTGGCGCCTGTGCTCGGCAGCCTCGCCTCTGTCAGTCCGCCCCAGGGCAGCTGTGCCTACGTCATATCTCATCACCATCAGTGTGTGAATGGATGAATGATACACTGTAGAGTAAAGCGTTTGGAGTCCTTACTCTGTGAGGCGCTATACAAATGCAGGTCATTGAACATTTATTATTTGTTTGAGTAAATAAATGAAGCTTTAAGAAGCTTTATTTCTGGAATTTATTTATTATCATTGTCAATAAATTGAAGTTGGACGGTTGACTTGATTATGACTTGAAAATTCAAAGTTAAGGACTTGGACTTGACTTGGACTTCCACATCATTGACTTTGGACTCGGTTGTCTTTGACTTGGATTTGACTCGAGACTTGACTGGAAAGACTTGTGACTTGCTCGTGATTTGCAAAGCAGTGACTTGGTCACACCTCTGGGTAATAGGCTATATGCCACGGACCCTCGGTTTGACACTTCCTGACTTTTTAGCCAGCTGAATAATTTCCGGGTAACTGTTCTCCGTGACATGTTTACGCCATCGCTGCAGCTAGAGGATAAAAATCAACAATGTAGATGGGATAAATTAAGCCACACCTAAGACACCATAATCAAATGTAGATAGTTTTTATTAGGATGTGTCCACCTACATTCATAACTGTGAAGCTTCTGCTTTGAGTTTCTAAACAATACATGCTAGCTCCTTACTGAGGAAGCAATGCTAACAACGTCAGCAGTGAGTTATACATTTAGATACAAAAACAGCTATCAACTCTGTTAGCGTAGCTTCAACACTGTGCTAATTTTGGCTAGAAAAGAGTTAGCATGTATCATCTTTTAGCAACCTAAACCATCATAACAAATTTAGGTGGACACATACTATTTAAAGATTATTTTTATTTGATTGTGGCATCTTAAATATGGCCTGGACTATCCTGGTGATAGTTGTCAGCTACAGGGAAACGCGTCTACTTTATGCTTTTTATGACCAGGTCTTTGCTGTAGAGTTATAACGCTGTAAGTTGTACAATTAGCATCAAGAGGAAAAATAATTTATATGATGGAATGAAAAGAAAATGGAGAACATGATTTATTTCATGCTGTCCATTTTCTGACAAGGCTCCTTGATCCTTAGATACTTTGAAGTTGCACCTTGCATTGCACAAAGCCTAAGGTAAGGTTGGTAATAGCTGTGTTTGATTCGTCTTTATGTGAATGAGTGTTGTATGTTGAGGTGTCACCATAGCCTCGTGTGGGTGGGGTTTCTGTTTTCAAGGCTGTCTATTCTTTGACCATTGATTGTGAATGCTGTCTGCCCCTCTTCCTCCTCCTCCAGGTTCTTTGTTACTGAGAGATGTGTGTAAGTCTGATATTGTAGGAGTGTGTTTTTCTCAGCTTGGAGTTGTCCTGGAGGTGAACAAGTGCGTGTGTGTGTCCCAGACCTCATTGTGTTCAAATGGACCAGACGGCGTGTGTTTGTGGGAATGAGGAGTGTAGTCAAGTGAAGTGGTGTAGTGAGTGTGTCATTTGATTATATATCCTCTCTTCTTGTATGCACATTGCTATACCTGCCCATGTAGAAGCTCTGATTCCACTCCATACTGTCCATTCACTACTTCACAAGGCTATCCGTCACGACCCTTGCCCTGGCATCATGTTTTCTGCTTGTTCTGATAAGAGTGCATACATATGCATGCATCTAGTAGCTTTAATGATGTACTTTTTTTTCGGGGCCTTCTCTTTGCTGTGTTTGAGTCACATTGTGCCTGGGCTTTGGAACAAAAGCTCTCCATCTCCCCTCAACCGGCCTAAAAACAAAGCCATGTCAGGCGAGCTAGCAGCTCCTGAGTGTTTGCTATTTATGTCCCAACCAATGGGGATGCAGAAGGAGCAGAAGGTCTGAACGAGGAAGTAGCCCTGCATCGTTTACGCTGTTAGATGTGTGATAATCCCTGAAAGGTCCTGCATGTTTTCACCTAAGCTGTTTCTTTCTACTATGTACCAACTGTAAATCAAACCCCTACAACAAACTTTAAAAAATAAAGCAGACTTGTCTTGGACATAATTGGAGTGAACATTTGTTTCCTTGAGCAGCAGGATGTGAGTGATTTTTAAGCAAATAGTTGGCCGTTGTGTGTGTTTGTGCATGTGTGCATGCAGGTGTGTGTCTGTGTGCGTGCATGCATGTGTGTGTGTGTGTGTCCCCATCTGTTGTGATAATATTTTATTTTCTATTGTTGAGAATAATCAGAAAATCTAATTTTCTTGGTGTTTCATTGATGAGGGAACATTTTAATTTAAAAAAAATATTCTAACCAATGAAATCAACATGGTTTGTTTAACTGTTTGGATTTTGTGTGTGTCCTTCTTAACATTTAGCATTCATTCGTTTTTGTTCAGTTCTACACGCATTTATCTTTTATTCCATATTATCTCAAACCTTTTCAGTAGAGGTGAGTAAAACAAGTGACTTTGAGGGTTCCTGTGGGGGGGGGGGGGGGGGGCATGTTTGGACTTTCAATTTTTACAGGAGAAGAGAGACGAGCAACTGACGCCGGTATCAAATAGCCTGTGCAGTCCTTGGACCAGGGTAATCTTGTAAATACTCGGCTCCAAGTCTATAAAAGCAAGTGTCTTTTATGACGGCCAAGGCCACTCTTCCCTGTTAAAATAAAAAAGCACTCAGTCCAGTCTCGGTGTCCGGGTGAAGAGGGGAGAAGTTGGGAAGGATAGATGAAGGTGTTTAACTTGATGAGACCAAAGCAGAATAAGGCGTTTGTACAAAGTCCTTGCTGTCCCAGGTTTCCGTCTCCATGGACCATCATGTTGAATGTGTCTTTGGCTGGGTGATGATTTCAACCAGCATATGTGATATTCTCTCTGGCTTTCCTGTTGGTTTTATTTGTCTCTTCTGTTCTTTGTATTTGTCCTTCTAAGTAAATGCAGACTCCCCTCAGCGTCCCCTCTAGCTAGTGATTCAGGTTCCTCGTCTCTGGGTGTGTAATGAGTTCTGCCTTGTTTTTGTCTAACGACAACACGCAATAATATGCAAAGCAATTAAAAGCAGGATGACAGGAATGTAAGCGGAGGAAGGGGGGGGCAGACCCTGCTTACAATGAAGCATTAAAAATACATTTCAGTCAAGAGGCGACGGTGGGGACGATGTTCAGATCAAAGAAGCTGTTTGGGGTCGTTTTCTATCTCTTGTTTGATGCATTTAGTGAAAGTGGTTAATTACGTTTTTGACTGAAGGTGACATGGCCGTGTTTCATTAAGAGGCCAGCTCTGCTCGGACCACCTGTCACCTGCCTGGACTCTCTTTGACCTTGTCTTTGGTGGCAGTGCATCGCGTCCGCCTCAGCAGACAGCCATGTGGGACTAAATGACATCCCTGACCTTTACGCATGTCTGCAAGCAAAGTGACTATACACACAACTGAGTGCACATGCGCGGGCATTGGTTAGGGACAACCGTACATCCAACATGCTCTGTGCACACCCTCTCACACACACACACACACAGAAGATCATCTAATATCAGAGAGTGTCAGGGGCGGAAATCTGATCATCTGACAACCAGGATACAGACAGCGATTTTCCTCCAGTCGAAGCATGCAACAGATAGTTTCCACAAACAGCAGCTCGGCTAAGGTTACAACCAGCCAAGGCCAGCACCACAACGCTCTGCTCTGCCTCGCGTTGAGATAAAACAAAAGCTCGGGTTACATTTGATAGGAAATTGATTAGATCATCTTTTGTTTGTGTGCTTTCTTTTTTTAAATGAAATTTCTGCAAATAAAAGGAAATGAGAAAAGGTTCTGATATATTAGTATCTTAAAGAATATTAGCCCTGTCAGGAGCTGTGTATTTGTAATTTTTACTTTATGATCCCATCAGGGTTGATCTTGTTTTTTGTTGAAGTTCATTACTTATTTAACCTAAATGTCAGTATGTGTCAATCACCTGTAATTGTTTAAAGAAACTCAAATGGTACAAAGAAAGTATCATCTTTACCCTCCCCTTGCCTCAAAGTGCTCCTAATTTGAATATGTATTTATTATTATAACTGAGGCAAAGAGATATGCCCCCCTTCACATCAGTGTAATTATGAACAAAAAAGAATTTGATTCAAATAAAATAGGCCATTTGTACACAAGCAATTAACTGGTGCGGCTTTAAATAACGTAGCCCAGATGGAACCTAATTATAGTCGGCATGCTTTGATTCGCAGTTTCTGTCGGAGTATCACTCGGGGCGTCACTTTGGCTTTTCAGTCACCTAGCGTTTGTTTTGAAATTTGTGACAATTACAGCCGATTACCATTTGTAACAGCATGCAGCATTTGGTGCAGCGGGAAGAAAGCATGGCCCTCAGCTATGCAGGAGTTTCCTTGTTTCCAGCTCAAAACTCAGCTCCTCTGTTCCCTCAATTCACAGCACACAAACGCTCATTCCTGTAGTGTGTGTGTGTGTGTGTGTGCGCGCGTGCATGCGTGCGTGTGTGTTTGGAGTGAGTGAAAGTACAATTATTCAGTCTATGACTTCCAAGATGAGTGTGGGTGTGTGTGATCAAATTTGTTGTATCGTAGAGTCAGAGCCGGATCAAACAGTCAGTCAGTTACCGAGAGAGGGCTCCCGTGGCTGTGGCGTAGAGGAGGAGGCGATATACCCGCTATCAAATCCTCCCCCCTTCCTGTCGCATAGCACGACAACCTCGCCGAGCTCAGACGACACACACAAAGTGGTCAACCACAGGCCGCTGGTCAGGCCCTGAGTGAAAACTGTGTCACGGCCACCTTAGAGAGCACATGAGGGAGCTCTAACCACAGATCATGTTTCTGCACCAGATCTTTTCTGCCTTACAGTCAAACATCTCCACGGAAATGGTAATGTCCTGCCTCACCTCAAGGTCAGCGTTCAGTAGCTATTATAATCATTAGAATGTGTTACCGCTGCCTTTACCTAGTGTTAACTGCAGGCCTAGTCTTGCATTTGATTCATCTCATTTGCATTTTTCTATGCAAACAGCCTGAAACTGTTAGATTTACCTTTAGATTTCATGACCAAAACACAGAAACACACAAATAGGCAGCGCAATGTAAGTTTATTAGTCATCCAAAGGATGAGATCTGCGGGCAAAGTGATAAAAACATTCACTTGGCTTTTATAGGAGCTTTCAGCAAGCTCTACGATCAAAACTCACTCTTTTGACTACTTACAGGTTCGTTTTACAAACAAGATACAGCAAGAAAACTCCTCTTTGACCCATGTAGCTATGAACGATGTTAAGTTGATTTGTACCAGGGCTGACATTTTCACTTTCTATCTCAGTCTAGCCTCTAAATCAGTGCACATCTCAGCTTTGATAACATCCATTTGCTTGAGCACTCTTCACCCATTAAAGTAAGAGTGGACATAAGTTGTTAAAGGCTCGTTTAAGTCCGTATGAGAGCAGGTTTATGTTTGCAATGGAGGGAGGAGACTTTGAATCGAAGCCTCAAGACCCTCTAGCGAGAGGTGGAGCTTAGCATCAGTCATCGGGGCGGGGGGGGGGGGGGGGGGGGCACAAGCTCATCTGCATATTGGCACGGAGACACCCTCGCGGTGACCCTCAACTGTGATGGGATAGGGAAGAGAGGCTGGCGGCGTGCCGTGGGAGTTCACCGCCAGTTCAGGGCGAACAAGTGAGCGCTGCGGCATTGATCTGCAGGAGGAGACAAAAAAGAATAAAACAGGAGTAAAAACTCTTGAGGGAGAAACGAGCAAGAAGAGGGGAAATAAAGAAGGTGAGAAAAAGATCACATTGCCTCAAATTGGATATAAATGATAGATTAGAGGTGCGAGAGGGTTATGTCTTTGTTCCTAGGGACGGGTGTTATGATGAGCCCTTACACAGGTAGCAAAGTCACTGAGACTGCTGGGTTATTGACTACCATGAATGCCGGACCAGTAAATTTGACCCCAGGCACTGACTGCCTTCTGCTTGCTGTTTAGTCCCTTATCTCCAAAAGATCCAGAACCCCTTCGTCTCTATTTGTGCGCACAAATTAAACATAAAACACACCTGCAGCAACTGAACCCAAGCATACTCTAAGCCCAGAACCGTACGCTTGCCTCTGGTCTTACAAGCACACACATACGCGTAGGTATGCCATCCCCATTAATGCGTCCAAGCTGGGTTCAATCTAATAAACAGGAGGTCAGTGCAATGGTCATCTGAGGCCTGTCTATCGTGAGAGAGCCTTTGAGGTGCTTCCTAATTGTATCCCTGCGGCCTTTCAGTCGAGCGTTTTATAGGAGAGCAGCGTGCGCAGAGATGGAAGGAAGAAGAGAAAGAAACTAAAGTAGAGGGGCACATCTATAAGTACTAATGACTTGAGCCTTGCAAAAAGGTCAAGGGTCATCAAAAGACAAGTCTACTGTTCATTTCTTTTTGTTAATCAACCAGAAAAATGACTAAAGCTCACATAAGTATGGGTTATAGCAAAATAGTGTTTAAGTGTGGAGAAGATTCAAAAGAGAGAATTTGTAACAACCAGACGGATTATTTTACAGCTTTGTGCAGCAAGAAGTTTTTGATCCACCTATCAAAGGACGGAGGTCCTAATGTCTCAGATCAGACCCCTTCTCTCTTTGTGGGGCAAGAGGACACCCCCATTAGGTTTTAAGCTCTGGTTACTGTTGTGTTGCTTAGCCGCTGTCCCATTAGCCTTACGGTTAGGTTTAGAACCATTATCTGTTAAGGTCATATTCTTAGTGAGCATATGAGCTAAAAGCAGTGGAGTCTGTTCATAGATGCACGTAGATCCACAGTGGAACTAGATGCCACTGAGTTTATAAGCTATCCAACTAAATATCTGCCCTATGATATCCTAACCCTGAGAAACCGGAGGCCACATGTACCAGATTTCAAGTTTCAGTGTGACCCCAACTTGGGAACTCACCAACCTGAAGGAGGTTAGAAGGAAACCCAGTACCGTTGCCCCCCAACTGCTGACTGCCAGACCACCTGATATGGTGGCTTGTTGCTTCTCTCCAGCTTCTCTTGCATTTCCTCAATCAGCCCTTTAGAATGAATGACTACCGCTCCACTGCTTTCACTTAGTGAGGCCATTGTGCATATCTCTGGTGTTGTTGGAAGGACCTTTTTCCATCTCCTTGAACATGCAGTGGTGTTGATTATCGGGTATCTGCTTGGATAACATATTAAAGCCGTCCCGCCGGACTAACGGGTCAGAGGCTGTCGCGGCTCTCACGAATAAGGCCTTCATTTTGCATCGAGCAATGAGTTCACAGTGAGACTTGGTGTCTAATCCAGTAGTGTGCCAAAGTTGTTTTTGTGTGATTATTAAGGCATCAATCATACTTTGTAACAACAATAATCAAAGTTTTTGTGTTTCTGGTTTCCTGCAGGCACTGAGAGGCATGAGCTGACCTCCTGGACGAGTTTCGACTCCATCTTTAGGTTCTTTGCTGAGGCGCTAAAGGCAAGGGAAGATGAGGAGGCAGAAGAGAACTCCAACCCTGTCACCACACGCCGCAGCTCCTTTAGAAACAAACACCAAGATTTGTAGAGAACCGTCAACTTTGACAAGATTTTTTCTGACTTGAGACTTGGTGACGGGTCAGATCTGGGTGTGCAGAATGTTTTTTCTTTCTCTCTCTTTTCCTGTAACACCGCACCAGTTTTCCTTCCTGCCTCGCTTCCCTTGGTTTCGTTTCTCCCCTCCGGCCTTTACCGGCTTTGCCCTCTCACCGTCGCCATGTTGTTACAGGCGGGAGTACGGGGTCGCCGTGTATACATCACAAAAACGTTTTGCATTACTTCTAGATGACTGCAACTGTCAAAGCAATATGGGTCTGAGTGTTAGCGCTTCCCGTGGGCTGTGGCCTGGTTGCAGGTACAGGGCACAGCGGCAGAGATTAAGGCTGACAGGCACTGTGCACAAAGCACTGTGGTGCGCCTCTAATTGTCCTGACATCAGCCTGAAGTGAGCTAATACCCCTCCTGTCCTCCAGTCTCTCCCCCCTTCCTCTGTCCTCCTCATGCAGGACCCATGCCTGGGTTTCCTCAAATAAGTTCCTGTTTTATGTTCTGAAAAATGCAGGATCGTTCCATTCCACATATTGTTTCCTGCATATTAAAACTATTTCATAATAACAAATCATAAATGATCATTAGCTAAAAATCTGTTTCATCTACCCATTAGCTCAATTATTTCTGTGTTGCTTTTTGAATCATTAATGAAAAATCTGCTCCAATAATAAGATTTTTTTTTGTTTATCTTAGAATAAAATCTAAAAGAAATATTTTGCATTTCTTCATGTTTAACAATCAGCTTCTCAAGACCAAAGTGGGTGTTTACTTGTTTGTGGGTTATTGTTGCAAAAGTTTGCAGAGTATATTTCTGCCTTTATTGTAAATGCTCCACTTTACTGTTGTTTCATTTTCAGGTGGATAACCTTAAATTTTCATTCGATTGAGCATGATAAAAGAAACCCAACCTGGTCTAAATATGGAAAATCCTGGAGAATATTTAAAATCACTTAGAGCATCAAAACGGGTTTGAGGGATGTCTCATTTTACCAGGAGCCAAAAGTCAGCCCACAACACTCATAAAACTCCAATTTATCACCTTACACGTGTCAGGAAATCCAAGATTTCAATATTATTCCCAGCCGGAATGATATTTGTTGCAGAACGGTAACATATTTCCTTTTTTGATTTGCAACAAAGTACTCTTTTTGTGTACTTAGAGGTGTCACAGTCAGCTTCCTTCAGCTCATATAATCTGACTGTGTGACGCAAACTGGATGATTTTTTTATTTTTTTCCATAAAGCCGGCTGGTTTTATAAACCGCTCAAGGCTTAAAGGAACACATTTCTAATGTGTCATGACATTAGTAAAACCTCAAACCGGATACTGACTCTCATGATACCTTAGACAACCCCCTCGTTTTTGTATTTGACACCATTGTGTTATGATTCCTCCCCTCCATCAGTGGTTTAAGGCATTTGTGGATTATCTCCCTGCTGTAATGAGACAAGTGTGGCTGATGGTTGCAGGCCTAATTTCCTTCTAATTTGATTTTGATCTCTCCAGGTTTCAGGAAGAAGTTGGCTTATTATTTGAAATTTGATGAGTTTCATTTTGAGATTGCTCATGTATGTGCTTCTCAGCTCCTATCAGTTAATGTTTTTTTTCTCTAGAACTTGTATATTGTTGCCTTAGGAATAAACAAGAGTCCTCGATGTTTTATATTTCAAAACCAGACAAGCCATAAGTGAACAGAACAGAAGATCCAAAGTCAGCTTGTATTTTTTATTTTATTTATGTTGCTGTTGAGGGTTCTTTTTGTGCTGCACTGTTGATTAAAGCAAAAAATATTTTTTTCATCCTTAGTTTTAATTTGAAAGCACAGTCAAAAAACATTTTAACACTTCTACAGCACAGCAATTACTTTTAAGTTTCATGACTTCTTTCCTGTTATTAAAAAGTCAATAAAACAAACTTTGCATCTTTTTTCCAACTTCTATTAAATGTTTTTTCTGTATATTTATTCATATATTTTTGCACTTCGGAGATGAATAAGCTACAGAGAGACAGGTGCGATGATGAAGTGAGGAAGATGTGGCCGGAAAGTGTGAAGTGAGCTGGGATGGATGAGAAAGCCGAGCAGCGGGTGTAAAATGAGCTGTGTCATTGTCTCTGCAGCCATCTCACCATTCACTCTTATCTTTTGTCGGCTTTCTGGATTAGTAAAACTTTTTTTTTTTTTGCCTCTTCACATAAAAGCTTGCTGATTAAGAGGTTTGTTTGTAGGGATATTAGAGTTTTGTATTTCTGGGGAAAAGTTGGATCCTTAATCTGAGTGTCAAAATCTAAATACATTCTTTTTTCTCACCCTCATTATTTAGAGCTTCATCTGTTTTCACACTGATCAGGTCATTAAACGCCCCCTCAATAAATCTTTAGAAACCTTTTTTCTATTAAACCCCCAGAACAACAAGTGGAGCCATGGTCCGTCAGGGCGCATGTAAAGAGGCGTGTGAGAGATTTTGCCTAAAAGAAGAAAAAACTAAGTTCTCGTGTTCGTTTGATCATTTTAATACGTCAGTTTCATTAAACAACCTGCCTCCTGTCCAAAGCAATGATATGGTGATATAAATTATGACCTGGAGCCAGCTCCCATCAAAAGGAGGCGATAAATAGTCTAGACACGTGAAGTAAAGAGTTCATGTAAACGCCTTTAAACCAATTTGCAGTCTGTCAGGTGTGGCTATTTTACACATTTCATGGTAATATCTGAGGTTGTGAAAAACCCAGTGTAAAGTACCACCCACCCTCTTGCACTTCAAAAAGGAAAAAAGACATTTCTGTTCGTCTCCTTAAGTCAATCAGAAGTTTTTGAAGCAATCATTTTGCGTTAACTGACAGCTCCATGCTGCAACTTCATCTCTACAAATAAAGTGTGTGTGTGTGGGGGGGGGGGGTTGTGTTGGTGTTTGGGAGGGGTGGAGACCATGACATCTGGAGAAAAGGAAGTAGGAGAACCCTCATGCTGCTGCTGATATTTCAATTTTTTTTTCCTTTAAAAGAGTTGTCACGCTTGCTTGCGCCACTCCTGCAGAAGAAGAACTCTCTCTCTCCAAAGAAACCAGGCATTAAGCAAAGTTAGGAATGCCACCCCCTCTGACAGCCACACACACACACACACACACTCCTTCAGAAGTCTCCAGCGGATCACTGTCAGATCACTATTTGCATAATTATATGCTCAGCTCAGAGGAGAAAACTAACCCCCGAATTTTACGGGTCATCTGACTGCAACAATCAATGTTTTATCGGGTTTACTAAGGGGAAAAAAATATCTTGAACAATCGGAGCGGAGGGACTCGGGCATTTCTGTCGCTTCTTCTTTTATCAATTCAATTCAATTACATTATTGGCATGGCTGCTTATCAGAAACAATATTTCCAAAGCAGTTAAAAAATGTTAATTCACACACACAAAAACACACCTCATAGGAGGAACCTCTTTCTCTCTCCGTGCAAATACTTCTTTAATCTCTGACTACAGGGCAATGTCGTGCTCGAGCTGAAAGTTGCATTCGAGATTGTATCCCTTCTCTTCTTCCATTCTTTACTGTGTTTTTTCTTTCCCTCTGCAGAAGAGGCGTTTAATATGCGCTCTGTAAACCGAAGCGGTGGCTGGTTTCGTTAGCCGTCATTACATATTCATTGACTTGGAGAGAAACCATTTAATCCAGTGGAAACAACTCCTCTTCAGTCGCCTTTCTAATAAGGACTGAAACAGCAGTGGGGGTGGGGGTGCAGTCATCAAGTTTAGGAGAAGCTTGAAGCTTAGCTGTCTGGGAGCGCAGGTGCTGCAGGTTAGAATCCCACAGTGGGATGCTCTGCAGGGTTTAAGTTTCTGTCAATGAAATGAACCATTATGGTTGAAATCAGTGCAAACCGGAAGTCAAATCACCCAACCTCCTTCCTGAAATGTAATATATTAATTATAGTTTTTTTTCTTTTTCCTCACCTGGTTTCTCCAACTTTTCTAACTTTATTAAGTAAAAAATATGCGAAGCAAATCAGCCATCCCTGCTAAAACTTCAATTTAGAAAAAGTGTGCCAGTGTTAAAAAAAAAGGGGGGGGGTCATTGAGGAGCTGCAAGTTCCAATAAAACACAACATTATCGCAGATATCCTTGTGGTCATTTTCTGGCTTAGCTAATACTTTCAAGAAAGCACTACATCAGCAACAGGGGCCTGTAAAGTGTGTGTGCGTGCGTGCGCGCGCGCGTGTGTGTATGTGGATCCTGGCATATAATACTCGGGATTGTGGGACAGCTGTTGGCAGAGCCGTTTTACGGTGTTCACTCCGTTTGGCTTTAATAGCAGCTTTCAGGCGGACCGCTACTCTATCCCCTCACCGCCCCTTCAATTACACCTCCTCTGATACTTTGCTGGCCTAAAGAGCGCAGTTAAAAAGAAAAGTGAGGAGAGAGAGAGAGAGAGGGGGGGGGGGGGGGGCTCCCTGTGAAATGCAATACATTTGAAGAGTTGGCACTGGCTTTTAAGTTTTAGGTCTTATTCTGGTGATTCCTGAGAAGCTCTGAGAGGCTGGCGGCTTGGAGAGGAACTGGATCACAGATCAGCTTTAACGGGCCGCCGCTGGCTTCCAGGAGAGAACTGGTGGTTTAGTGGAAATGAGCGGCAGGAGGGTGGAAAAGGGTGTCTGTGAAACTGTGACCGGGGTCTTTGGAAAGCGCGACAGCCATCAGATCATCCACGTGCGTGATTTATCGCTGCAATTTGTCCATTTCCCCAAATTTATAGACGCGCTTTCATTGGGATTACGCATGTGTGCGTGTGTGCGTTTGGCGAGGTGTGAGAAACGGGGAAAGGGACTCAATTTAATCCTCACAAGTCTTACTCACCTATTTTATCCTGCAGAAAAAAACATTTCAATAAATAAATAACAGAAGCAGTTAAGTTGAAAAAGTGCCCATATTTAATTTTTTATTAAACTCATGAGGTCATTTATTATTTTCTTCATTTGTTTTGTTTTATAAAAAGAAAATTCTGTTTTTTACTAAACGAATTAAAAGAGAAAAATAAATTAAAATGAAAATTATTAAAGTGGCATATTGTAATGAAAATGGGTTCTAAAAGTCGGCCTGTGGTGTTATTCTTTCCGAATTAAACTCATCATCTGCTTGATTTCAAAATGTCTATTTTACATTTTCAAGAAAGCTAATTTTGCTATAATTATAGAATAACAAAATAATAAACATACAAATAAGTTACTTCTGCTTTTTAATCAAAAATCCTAAATATAGTATTTTGTTCCATTTTGTTTAAAAATTTTCTCCATCGAAAAGTTTCCGTTTATTGTTCTTTGAGCCTTTATTCTGAAATCCAGCCTCTTCAAACGATTTCAGAAAGTTTATTTTTATCGACCAACAAACATCAGCCTCGAGCATGATCTTTTTATGATCATAAGTCGAAGAAGGTTGGATGTGTGTAAAAAAATATTTTAGTCGCACAGAAAGAAACGAAATAATGAGGTATTTCCACAAATCCGCTAAGTACAACACTCCGTAAATCAATACCACACAGGAGATGGACAGAAATCGATTAACGGATGGTGAGAGAAAAGAGAAAAGGCCTTGAATGTAAAATTAAACATTTAACAAACACTCTCCTAAAAATAATTATCTAAAGAATACATCTGATGTAACGAGTCAAAATTTCAGACAATTCTAACTTTTAAAGATTTATTACGACATTTTGATTTAAAAAAACTAACATGATGAGAATGTGGCTAAAACTAAACCAATCAACTTCAAGGTTTTCAACTTTTTCAGAAGAAGAAAAAAAATCTTCAAGAATTCGAGATTAAATTCTTTCCTAAAACAGAATTGATTTCTGCAAGAGTTTGAGCAGCACACCTCCTGCAGCTCCCCCTCCGCACGCGCGCTCCCTTTTGGGTTTAAATGTTAGAGAGTAAGGAAAGAGAGAGGCGATATTAAATCACACATTATAGATGACGCAGCCCCCGAGGATAAACACGCGCCGGTGCGTGGGGTAAGGATGGAAAGATCCAGGTTATTACCGAGGGAGCGGCCTTTCACTGGCAGCACCCTGCATCCTCATTACATCCACCCCAAAAAAAGAGATGAAGCTCTAAATGAAGTTATTGCCATCCAATGAACTCAAATTAGCCAGGCCACAGCATGACAGACAGCTCTGCTGGGGGAAGGGGGGGGGGGGCATTCGGAGGGATAGGTGGAGGGATTTGGCAGGTGGATGTTTTGATGGTATTTTTTTTGAAGCCCCTTAAGTGAAGTTGGGGTTCATTTCGAATCTGCGTGGGTAATATACTGGTCTTATTAAAGGGCCTGCAGTCTCCTCCTCACCCACACTCCCCCACCTCCCCCATCCCTCCCTCTCCACAGCGTAAGACTCTCTTCCCATCTATATTTTTATTAGCCGTTCAAAATACGTCTCTCTCTCTCTCTCTCTCTCTCTCTCTCTCTCTCTCTCTCTCTCTCTCTCTCTCTCTCTCTCTCTCTCTCTCTCTCTCTCTCTCTCTCGCTGGCGTCCTCAATCACTCCATCCGGTTGAATAGCTTTCTTTCTTGTCGCTAGGTCCTCATTGTGTTTGCTACCTGAGTCAGCAGGGAAGATGAAAAAATGGAGGAGGGGGGGGGGGGTTGAAGTGAAGGGAGTGAGACAGAGGCGATGATAGGCGTTTGGGGAGGAGGGGAGGAAGACTTGTGAGGAGCTGAGTGGATTTACCCGCTCCTTCGGTGGTGAGATTTTAAGTGTGTGTGTGTGTGTGTGTGTGTGTGTGTGTGTGTGTGTGTGTGTGTGTGTGTGTGTGTGTGTGTGTGTGTGTTGTGTAGTTAACGAGTGGCCAACTCTTCTTTACTGTTTATCCCTGCAGCAAAACCTGTCAGAGAGTGACAGATTGGTAGCATCTCTAATCAGTGCCCAGTTCCCTCCTCTCCGAGATCCCCTCTCAAATCAAACACACTCCTGATCTGTCACAAAAACATCCCAACTAATGGCAGGCAGACACACACACACACACACACACACACACACACACACACACTGAGTTGAATTTGAACTTTTACTGATGTGTCATGTGACTTTAACTCTTCAAATTTGTGCTAGTTTGACAATAATGAGTAAAAATAACTTTTTTGTATGTAAAACTATTATATGGCAGCAAAGCCAGATGTGTGCAGCTGTGTGTGTTTTTGTTTTGATTAGCTCTTTCAGACAGATCTAAATAAAACATCATCGTTTCATCTAAATTAAATTAAAGATTGAAAGTAAACCCATTTAAGTATTCTTCAGCTTTAGTTAGTCTGCATCAGTAATCTTCAGTTTGTTTTACCAAACACAATTATTTAGTTGAAAATCAGAGCATTCAAACTCGTCATCGTTTTCTCAAACATAAATCATCCACGGCGTGTGAGTGTGTGGGTTTCCCTCAAAATAAACCCAATAGATTTAAACAAAAACTTTAAATAAATCAAATAAACCACAAAATCTAGAGTAGAACGTCATGTTCTCCTAAAAAAACACATAACTAAGATATCCTCCTCCCCCGCAGCCTTCAGTGGTGCTTATCTCGCCAGCGCAGCTCTGCTGACCTGTAGGTTGGTGCTTTATGTGTGTTTGCGCTGAGGTGTTGACCTGTCAGGGGGGACTTGTTAGGACTTAAACTCCGACTGCTGGCGGTCTCCAGACATCCAAGGGTGGCATCGATTTGAAACTTGTCCTGTCTAATTTGATGATAACATCCATGCGGGCCGCCGCCGCAGCACCATGGACAGCGCACTGTCCTGACCTCGCCTCGCTATCAAATTACCCCCCGTCTGGGCCGCGGTGGGAGCTTGACGAGTTTACTAGAGTCTTCGGGAGGGGGGAAGAGCCCTTTTTACCAAAGGAAACCGCTTCTGAGGCCAGAGCTGGAGCTCTGTGGTAAACCAAGAGGGGCAGAGCCTCCAGCTGTCTGCGTAAACTCCACTCAGTTTCACTTTCACAAAAACTTAGCTCCCGATTTCCATCTTTAAATGGCCAATCATGCAGATGCACACGTTGTTTTCCTGCAGTTTGATGGCTTAAAATACCTATTTTTATTTAGAACGCTCCATTATTTCCTCCCATGTTGACTTTTTACTTATAAAAAGGGAAAACAGCAAATATCTGAAAGTAATAAAAATAGATAAAAATCATAAGCAATCAAATCACCAGTTTGAGAGATACACTTGCACCAAGTGCTATTTTACATAAACGTGTATTATAAACCTTGAACAAACTTCTCATGCATCACTCGGAGCATGTTTTGCAGGTTAGAAGGGGATAATCCAACATTTGTGTAGCAGACTGAACATCTCCATTCACCATAAGCAAGTTCCTCATGCTCCATGCCATCCCGGCTCCAAGTCAACAGAACACACACAGTATGTGGACGCATCAGTGCAAGTAGATCAAAAAGAGAGAAAATAAACAATTTACATTTCTCAAATGGTCTCAGAGTATCAGCTGGTGCGCATTGGTTACAAGTTGATTTGAGAAGTTTGAGCGAGAGCCCAAGGCAGAGACGGGAAGAGGATTTACTGTTGGAGGAAGACGGAGGGGGGGGGGGGGGGGGGGGGGGGCTGTTTGATGGAGCTCTACAGCTTTGAGACAGCTTGTTAATTAAAACCCCAAGAGATGAGGCTCTGCAGCCACCGTCCATATCAGAGCTCTGCTAACTATACTGACAGCAAGTTACTTAACAAGCGCACGCCTCAATCCCGTATACCTTTTTATCACATGCAAGCAGTGAGATGTTTTAATTCGTTAAAATCCCACTGTGGTGGTTGAATATCTTGTTTTGTTAACTTACAAAAATATGACAAACCTTCACTTTCAATCTATAAGAGGATAGAAGCCAAATGTGCTCCAAAATCCGCACAAACAGGCTTAGAATGTGCAAATTCGATTAAAGAAAGGAAAGAAAGGAGTGTCGATAAGCGAGTGAATTAATCTAGACGCATATTGGGTGGGATAAAATTTTTAAGGCGTTAAAATTATTTCTCACGTTTTCAAAGAGTAGCAGGAAGTCGAGCAAAGAGAGAACACGGACGTGTTTATTTTTCAGTTGCTTTTCTGATCAGTTTTCATCGAGGTCACCTTTTTGCCGTGTCCCCATGCATTATTCCACCTCAATTGAACCTGCAACCCAACCCCTTTGCCTGCGGGATCTCTGAGCCTTTTTTCCACGCATGTGTGAGATGATGATGAGGAAAACAAACACCGGGTGAACTCAAAATGTTTAAGAGACACACTTTTAAAGGAAACACACAACAGAAATGCTGCTGTGAGTTATTTAATGTGTTTTAAGGTGAATTTGAAGGAAGTGAGGTGCACGTGGAGAAGCTCCTCTCAGGTGTGACTGTGGAGTTTAATTTTGCAGAGTTTGTTAACTCATTGCAACCTTTGAGCCCATGCAACTTACTCGTGCTGCTGAGATAAAGTGGATAATTGCCTATAGTGCATTAAAGATAAAATAAAAATATCCGAACTTGAAAAATCCCAAATTTGTGCAGATTATTAATTGACACGTCTTTACAAACAAATGAAGTGGAAGCTCTGATTTTAAGAAAGGAACTAAATAAAATTACGTAAATGAAAAAGATTAAACTGTTTATTTTTCCACAAATATTATTTATTATATTTGCAAATACAGTAAATTAGACTCATAAGGTTTTATTTGAGCAGAAAACTCCACTTCTAAATACAATATTTGCTTCCTTAACTGAGTGTTTCCAAATCCTTTGTTGGTTTTTGTGTGTTTTTTTCTCCTTTGTCACCGACTGCCGCATTAGGGCTTTTGCACCTGATCTGTTTGCGGCAGCTCTGGGGCCACGGCGCTTTTTGAGACAGCTGTAAAAGGCTCTCCGAGTCTCCGACACATTCATCAACGTCAGACGCCGACAAGCCGCTATTTAGTGAAAGTGTAACTGCAGGAGTGTACCGAAGAAAAGGAGAGGGCCACTCAGCAAACAAGCCCCATTGAGCGGTTTTTTACCCCTCACTGGATGATTACTAATCTGACCGTGAAGTTGCACAAAAGATCGAAAAACATCTGAAATATCGAATAAATAATTGTGGTTTTGTTATTATTAATTATGCTTGACCATATTATTCCTCCACAAAGGTGTTTTATTAAACATTTAACAGTTTTTTGTCAAAATTACAATTATTTATTTTATCAATACACCAATGTTTGAAAAAATATGCATTTTGGAGAACTGTCAAAGACTTTGTTGATATTTTAAAAAGAACATCCTCGTAAATGTCTATTTTTTAATTTTGTATGTCTGTAAATTAATCGAATAAATCTGAATTGTAAAATAGGTAGAAATAATTTAATAGAATAATTAGTATTTTCAATTTTTTGTTCCATTTCAAAGCTGGCAGATTGGCTGACGCGATTCTGCAGCTTCAATCAAACTATAATCTGTTGTGAATGTTATTTTGAAAATATGTATTGTTCACAACCAATTAAATCGTTTTAAAGTCGTAAAAACAGCTGAAATCTAAGATTTAAAATGGAAAACCCGATCTGCTGCGCCGTGGCTGAAAGCAGAGCGGGGGTGGAGGGATGGGGGTAAGAGAGAGAGGAGAGGAGAGAGAGAGAGGCTTCAGGGCGGTTCTTCTGTCAGAGGGTCCCACAACACAGAGCGCCATCTAGCAAACTAAGATAGAAACAATAACAGCACGGAGGGGTCTGAGAGGTGGAGACTGTCTTTTACGCACAGGAGCAACACCGCAAATAATAATAATAATAATAAATTAAAAAAAAACGCCGCACCTTTTCTCTGTAACTTTAAAAGTCAAGCCAGTTCTGATCCGCAGCTTTGCTGCTCGTCTGAGATAAACACTTAATCCAAAGGGACTAATCTTTGTTTTGTTTTTTCGCTGCGTTTACTTTCCCCCTGAAACCAAACTTTAGCGCACCGAATGAGTTTCATTTCAGGTGATGAAAAGCAGCCGATCGGGGTTCAAACCAAAAGAAAAATTAGGT